>NW_024879346.1:501744-513273 GCF_018340385.1 Cyprinus carpio | reverse complement strand
ACTAAAATAAACATCTAAAATAATTATCAAAAAACAAATGTCTAAAATATCAACTTACACTAACATCTAAATTCGTGTCAAAATAATAAATAAATAGATCTAAAATGTTAATGAAAAATAAAACACCTGAATATCAAACATAAATATGTAAATAAATATTTAAAATATCAAATAAACAAGCAATAAAGCAATCTACAAAAATATCAAATTAAGTAAATGCATGAATGAGGTATGTGTGTATTAATTCTAAGCCCAGGTTAATTTCCCTGGTTTTAACCCACACACCTGACAACTGCTCAGCTAGATTTCAAACAAGCAGCAAGCTGCTGCGAGTACTGGGTGTCTCACATGTGCATGCACAGTCAACTGACTATGATTTGCTTGTTGCTCGCATTTAAAACAGAAGGATGATGAACTTCGTATTGTGTCGCTAAAAGCTCAGCAAACAAAGAAACTCCTTAACGTTTGAAGAAACATCTGTATAAGCCAGCTCACATGGCACTAAACCAAATCTGCTGATATAATATGGTGGGTGTGGTTTGTTGTTGTGTGCACACAAAAAGAGACGGAGACAGAGAGATAACAAAGAACACGTTATCCAGCTGATTGACTAGTTTTCTCACAAATAAGGGCCACAGTGTGTGAACACAGACGGTCTGGTGGGCCCAAAAAGAGCTTTCTGCAGAGAGGACAATGACGAGCTATTTATTCTGTGAAGAGGAAGCAAGGGGCATCAGTTCGAGCCCTTAATTATCAGACAAGGGGCGTATGGCTACAAAGCGCTCAATCTCCCATTCATTGTCTCGTGACTGGCTGATGGAAGTCAGGAGTGCCAATTCCACAGGCGCTGTGTGCGTACAACACAACACACCTCCCAGCACCTCGCCTACAGGGAGTCCCCCAGACATGAACACATAGCAAGGATCGCCTACCTACACTGCACATTTAGAACTACAACCTAATGAAGATGCTGCTCCAAAAAAATATAGAAAACTGAAATCAAAGACTGCACTGACTAAAATCAAATTATGGTTTAAACCTAAGGCAGCACTACATTTAGCCTTCCCATATATATAAAAAAAAAATTCGTGTGATACTAAAGTTGATTTACTCAATATATCTGTGCGCGATGCATGTAAAAATTTACATTTTAGAACTTTTTTCAAGAATGTTTGTAGTTGTTAGCTTAGCAACAGCTAACACCAAGCTCTATTGGAATCAACTATCCGGTTCAATCGGTTTGGAATGTTAGTCTTAGAAGGAAGTCCTACCGTAGGGAAACAGACAACGAGGCAGTTCACTAGGCTTTGAACGATGAAGGGAAGAATGAGGTACAATCTGGAGACTAGATAGATCTCGAGACTCTTTTGTTTATAACCGTGCTGTAAATATAGACTGGAACACGCAGCACGTACTTAGGTCGGTAGTATCTTAAAACCAATGCTGCCATTCCTGGTGAAAGACTGAGAACAAAATATTCATTGCAGAGCTGAAATATTGAAATATATCAGTAATGGCAAAAAAATAAAAATTCACGCCTTTGTTAGCTGTAATGTGTGCTTATATAACACACAAATATAAATGACTAATATCTAACACAAAACACACAAACAACACAATATAATTAAAATTACATGAGCAAATATAAAACAATATACAGTAAAAAATGCAATAAATGGACATAAATTACATGAAGCATAAAATGTCTGTAATATAACTCTATATCATTGCTGTACCGTACAGAAGAAATGTTTGTGCGTTAACGTGCGATAAACCAGTTGGCGGTCCCTTGTTTAGAGTGTCCACACACGAACATCCTACTGTCTGTGTTCCTGTCATTTTGATGCACTTTTTGTACCACACTAAAAAAAACTAAGTCTCCGTTCACTCACTGTCATTTATGGTTTCCCTTTTTTTTAATGGTGTCTTTATATTTCTGCCGTCTGACTATCTTATAGCACGTCGTTTCTGTGGGTTGCGTCCTTGCCTTCATTTGCATGAGACAGCGGAGCCTCTCTACCGCTTGATCAAAACAATGCTTTCTATACCATGATCTCCCTTTTGTTTCCCTTGTGTAGCAATTATTCTGCTTACTGTATAATAAATAATACTAGAAGTTTCACATCACGTCGTCCCCCCATTCTATGAATTGTCGTTTAAACAGTATGGTTTTCTGACATACCTCGTATCGGTAATAGGAAAAGTGATATCATTATAACTCATAGATGTATTCAACACACACACGATTGCTTTAACAACTATTCCACACAACTCTGTAGACATTGATTAACTATTACTATACAGGACAACTAAACTGTTACTTGAATAGTGGCATCAAACACACTAGGCGTAAGAACAAGTAGTGTATGCGGGACTTTGGTAGCGGCAGATACCGTCAGATCATGTACAACTTATTTCTGAAGTTATGGACACACTAATACGCACATGCACATTATTTATTATTACCTACATATTAATAATCGAACACGATGAAATTTAGCACATGTAAAGTCTTTTTTTGTAAATATTTTCAAATCGGTTTTAAACGTATCAAGAAAATAAACATTTTTTCATCTAAGTGCCTTTGATTTTTTTTTTTTTTTAATGTTATGTATTTTGATCTATTTTATCAAATGCTAATACATAAAAAACAAAAAAAAATCTTATATATGTGCAGCATGTTTTTTTTTTTTAAGTTTACATAAAAAATAAAAACAAAAAAAAAAACCAAAAAACGGGGTTAAGTTTCAACTTGTTGACAAAACCATTCAAAACTGCAAAAATCGACGCTCTGCATTGTTTACCTGGCTATGATTTCAGAGTCAGTTAAGACATAGCACTAGAAGGTTCACACAAGTGGCACAGACCAGCAGCCTCTGATCTGAATTTGCTCGGACCAAAGTTTCTCTTGGGCCTGATTTGGAACCATCCATCCAATCTCAAAGCTTAGCTGAGCATGGGGTTTCTACTGGCGCTTGAGGAGAACCTTCACGTCCTACCACACTGATGTTGACAATACTACAAAAAAGAATACAAGTATTCCGGTGCTCTGATGTAGGAGACAGCGTTGTTAACAACACCCTGGAGAAAGACACAGTCAAAACAATATAGTCAAGAACCACTCCATCTTTCTGCTTTTTCAACACACTACAAAACATACACAGAAAACACACAACATAGCCCTTAATGCCTGCGAAAGAGAACGTCGTGTAACCTCAGCATGAATTATACTGATGTTCATGTGGGCCTGCTTGGGACAACTGCTCAGTTCTTTCCCCCGTTGTACCCAATTTAACTGCATACCATCGGAAAGCAGCAGACATCTTTTTAACCATTTACTTCATCTATGTGAGAATAAATACACCTGCACAAAACCGATCTTCCTCTAGTTAAAAAACTCAATAGGACCTGTAGTTGGAACATATGGGTACTGCAAGTCCCCTCTCTATGAGCAGTCTCAGTCCCGGCAGGCTGAGTTATTAATCGGCACCTTGAGATGAACTTGTTCAACCTATAGGACCACTCTGAAGCGAGTAGCTGAAACAAAAAAAAACACATCTCTATGACTCATCAATATCCTGTATATATATCATCTATTCCTGGAGTGCCTCCTGGGATCATATACACAAAAAGCGACCAAAACACATACCCAGCACTTTCATTTTAGATCTCACATTTTTGTCTTAAACAAATTTTTCTGGTTGTTTTTTTTTTCTACATCACTCTGGACGCAAATCTTTCAGCCTGTGTGTGTTTATAACCCTGCGGAAAGTTTAACTAGCACTTGCTACTTTCATTATCGAAGTATTTAAATACATTTTTGGTACACTTTCTTACAAGGCGTTCTGTCCTTTAACCTCCCATCAAGTCTATTGTACTGGTTTCAAGGTATAAAATGCCACTTTCACTTCTGTGGTAAACCCATTTTTTTTAATAACCAAATAATCACTTGTATCACTTTATTGTTTCTCGTCATATTGTGCCCTTTCATGTCCCCAGTAAGTAAAAATTCATAAGATCAGTACTTTTGAAACAACTCTAAATAAACGATCATTAGTACCATTAGCTTTCTGAAATTTTATCATGTTCATAATCTCTACATGAACATGGTTTTAGAAGTTTTTTTTTTAATTTTGTCTAATTGGATTTTTGTTTGTATTCTACTGATGCAATACATAATTTAGAATTTTATCAGTTACTATTATTATTAATCAGTCATCAGTAGTAGTTTAGCTCTAAGTTTCTTATTTCACAAAATTTTTGTATTGTCTTTGTTTTATTCTAGTTTTGAAAAAAAATATTTTCTTATTTTTACTGAATGTCAGAATACTGTGCTTAGCCCCTCAAACATATATTTATTACTACTAATTTACTATATTAATTTGTTTCTTCCTATTAGTTCACTCAGTTATGAGATATTATTATATTTATTATATATATTGTCGCCTTATTCTTGTCCACCCCAGACACACACGCTCTGTGGGGGTGGGGGGACATCAAATTTACTCACGATGGATAAATAAACACACAAAAAAAAAAACTTCTCCTTTTAATAACATTAAGTAATACAATGCCCTTTGTGAATACCTGCCGCGTCTGAGGTCACGCTTCCCCACCGTTTTATATAAAACAAAAGTAAATAGATGCCCCACAGTTTTTCTGCACCCCAGTCCTACCAATAACCTGTTGGGGGTGGTGTTCTTTGTTGTAATCCAAACGTAACCCAGTTTTGAAGTATGTTTCCTGTTGTCTGGTCGTGAAAGCCATTCAGTCACAGAGGTTTGTTTCAATTGACTTGATAGAATTTGGCATGACAGGGCACTAGAACAAAAAAAAGCACAGATAGAGTTGCAGATCATGATGCGAGGCGTGGGGGGGTCCATCCGCCACACTGGGCGCCACTGAATGAGGGGCCGTCCAGAAAGGTGTTTGTGTGTGTGTTGGTGTGTGTGTTGCGCCTGGCTCCTTTGCCTTCATATCCTCTCTTCCTCCGGTTGTTGAAGCAGAACACATTTGCGGAGCCTCTTTGGACACCATGTCACAGGTGACCCTCTCTTAAATCTTTTCCCTCTTCGCGGGTGCGAGTCAGCACGCTCAGCTTGGGGAAATCTGGAGACAGGTCAGAGAAAGCCCTGCAGCAGCCCCAAGAAATATCACAGCCAGAAATAAATGATGGTTAGACAGACAGGAAACACACATTACATGCGCACAGCGCCTGAACACACCAAGCACATATGGAGCAGGAGGCGCTGTCTCCAACAAGTCAAATGGCGGGTTGCCAGCACTGTGGCATCAGTGCATCTGTTTGAGAAAAATAAACAACATTCATCACAAACAAAGACGGAGTCACATAGACTGAATGATAATGATCGTATCATCCATTCATCACATACCGTAGGATGTATAGCTTAAAGAACAGATAAATGCTCATATTTTTACACACAAAGGCTCCACCGCGACTCACAGAGTGTACACATTCAGCCATAAACACAAAGTGTTTCAGACAAAATACTCCCAAAACACACACAAGATAGATATGAGAGCTTATTTGTAAACTGTATTTGCACTGAGCAGCAAGGCTTTGAGAGCAAGGGGCGACTCACTTGGATCTGGAGTGGAGATGTGGATCATCCTCTGTCAGAAAACACAAAAGGATCCTCTTGAAGCCAAAGAGTTTCTCATCTTCTTTGGAGGAGGGGGGCTGTCACAGACAGAGCCACTGTCATGTCAATGTTGGAGCACAGCACTGAAGAAAACCTGTACATCACACACACCATTCAGCAGGGCGCGCTGAAATCAGCAGCACAAGTAACGATGGAAGCCAATATGTTCAGGAATGGAAATCTGAACTCTTACAGAACACTGCAGAGTTGTTGCACGCCTACTATTATGTGAAACAACAGATCCCGCAAAAAATAAAGGTTCAAACTGTCACCACATAAACCACAATTCAATATAACGCCTTTCCAACCCTTGAAACAGATTCAGAGTTACAATTCAATGCACTGTTCACGTTTTCTTACAAATAAATGTGTTGGACCAAACGCCCTCATCTGTATTGGGTATACCCTAAAATGATTACTGCCTGTTCTTGTCACGAGGCTATTGATTTATTTTAATATTTTATCTTTTTTTATTTTTTTTTTACCTAAACCCTGCTAATTAACTGGTTTAACCTCAATGAAGATATAGCAGATCTACTGATTTATAATAAGGATTATTTATTATTAAACCCTGTTGTGTTACATGGATTTTTATCATGTAATTTACCGGTCAAGCTTTCATTCTAAAAATGTGTGTGCATCATTGGTGCATCCCAAAATCCACAACACAGAGAGAACAAAAAGAATGAATGAAAAAACCCAGGCAGAGAGAACAATAGGCTGACTACCGCACACGCACACAATGTATACCCTGGCTGAAGATACTTCACACACAGACATCATCTTTCTTGACCTCCTAAGAGGTCCAGGAGTATCTGGGACAGACGGGTTTCCCTCTGCAGGACTCTCACGGCCCTCCACTGCTCCCACAGGGGCGGCCAGCGGGACACTTCCCCCATCCTGCAGCTCTTCTGCAGAGCCAGCCTCACTGAGTGAGCTCACATCCTTATGACAAATCTACAGACAAAGAGAGGACAGAGACAGTGGTACACATGCCAGCTTACTCCGGCATTTCAAAATACAACAGGTAGATCCAAAAACAGAAAACGGGTTGGTGTTAGGTTATAACGACAAAAGATACTATAATTGTACTCTCATTACAACTTCAGTGCTCTGTTTGCATATATTACATTGAACAGGTCTGGGTTTCCTAATACCTTTGGGTAACGCCAGTTCCATGGCATGGTCGCCTTCCTTCAACCAACACAGCCACAAAAAAACCATAAACGGGCCAGTGTCTTCTGGGTGATGGGGCAACATCCGCATACTCGAAACACAAGTCAAATATCCCACAATGGCTATAAATCAGTGTACATTAGTTCAAACACCCATGACAAGTTTGCGCAACGTTAGTATTGCTCCACTTAACTGTGGTTATATATTACCATCTGGTGGGAGACTTTAGGTACAACACACTTCTGAGCCTTCCAAGCACATACACAAACATTTTTTTGTGTCATAGACAGATATAAATGATAAATCCAACTCACCATCTCTCCAGCTTCATACTGGCCAGCTTCTCTGGGTCTGTTGGTGGAAACATGGTGGGTCTGATCTGAGTGTGACGACTTTTCAGCACCTCTGACCAGTCAGAGAACCACTGACCATCTTTGGTCATTACCTTAAATTAAACAAGCGCAGAGCTAGATTAGAAATTGATTGTCTTTGGAAAAAAAAATTTATACATATTCAGTAAGGATGCATTAAATTGGTGCATTAAAAAAAAGTTAATGTTGGACCTGATTTTTTTGTAGCTACATTTAAAGACTAGCTACCAAGTTAATCCAACCACCATCATCGGAATTTGACAATATGAAACCAGATTACAAGATCTGGTTAATTTCATACAGGGTGTATTAGCTTGTTACTTTAATAACCAAGATATCTTATCAGGCCTCAGTCCAGTGAGGACTGTTACTATAGTCTAATGCTCTTTGCTGCAGTTAATGAAGGGAAACGCACTGCACCGCGCTAACACAAACTTCATAAACCAGTGCAGACACCACATTCATAAGCAGAAACAGTATGGCATGAAACTGATATCAGAGACTGGAGGCTAAGGCTTCATTACCTTCCAAGATGTAATTCCAGGCATATATTTGAGTCCTGGGAGATCTGCAGAAGCATCAGCTAACTCTAAAGCACCTGAGAAAGAAACAACCACAGGAGAGTGAGATCAGAAAAAGCAGAAAATGAAGGAGAAATGACAAGTAAAATATGTCACAGCTTACTTTCCTTTGAAAATATAATGTTTGATTGAAAAATGTTATTTGCCACAAGTTTTGTAATATAATTAATATATTACATTTTACATTTGAATCATTTAGCAGACACTTTTCCAAAGCCACTTACAAATGAGGGACAATGGAAGCAATCAGAATCAACAAAAGAGCAATTATATATAAGTGCTATAACAAGTCTCAGTTAGCTTAAGCGAAAGTACATGTAGCAAAGGGGCTTTTAAATAATAATAAATAAAAAAAAGATAACAGAATAGAAAAAGAATAGAGAGAGCAAGTTACTGTAAGAGTTCTTTTTGCTTGTGTTAATTGTAAAATAAATGAAAATAAACCAATACAGAAAGGTTAGAAAGCTATTTTATTTTTTAAGAAAACAAGCAGCAAATGAATAGAGTCACAGTCTAAAGGGATTAGAATATAATTAGAAAGAGTGTGCTAGAGTTAGAGGGTCAAATAAAGATGGACTGAAGATTTGTTTTAGCCGAATCTTGAAGATGGCTAAGGACTCAGCTGCTGCTGGGATTGAGGTTGGGAAGATTGGTTATTCCACCAGGAGGGAACAGTTACTGTAAAGTCTAGCAGAAAGAGAGTGATTTTGTGCTTCTTTGGGATAACAATAAAGTGATCGTTCTCTTGCAGAACACAAGCTTCTAGAGGGCACATATAAAGTCTGAAGTAATGAATTTAGGTAAAGGGTGCAGAACCCAGTGGTGGTTTTTTTGTACAAACATCAATGCCTTTAGCGAATTTTATAACGCAGAGATTGACAGCCAGAAGCAAACCGATAAACAGAGGTGTGACATGTATTCTTTTCAGCTCATTAAAAGTTAATCTTGCTGCCGCATTCTGGATTAATTGTAAAGGTTTGATAGAACTGGCTGGAAGACCCGCCCTAAGAGAGCATTGTAATAGCTCCAGCCTGACAGAGAACAAGAGAGCTGAACCAATGAGTTGTGCAGCATGTTCCGAAGAAAGGGCCTGATCTTCTTGATGTTGAATAAAGCAAATCTGTAGACACACACACACTTTAGCAATGTGGTCTGAGAAAGTCAGCTGAATATATCATATATACATATACATATATATATATACACACACATACATACATACATACATACATACATACATACATACAATACACACACACACAGAGTATATAACACACACTGTTCTTAAGGATACCTTTTGTACAAGTTTTCAGCCTATTGGTTTGTGTTGTGTTCCATTAATATAAAGTTATATATTATAGTCACACACGCGACACTCTCTTCGCCAATGTATTATAATTACATAAATGTAATATATATATATATATATATATATATATATATATATATATATATATATATACACACACACACACACATATATATATATATATATATATATATATATATATATATATATATATATATATATATATATATGTCAGAGAAGAGGAGCAGCAATCAGATGCCCAATATCAAATTACCAAGTTAGCCTGGTGCATAGATACACTTTTTTTTTTTTTTACAGAAGAAACGAGCCAGCAGAGAAATCAAGATCTCCTCCTCAAAAAAATATTTTATTCTATGCCATAAAACAAGTGCAAAAAGTGCACAGCAGTAAAAGTTTTTGAGACAAAGCTCTTCCTTCTGTGCCACACTGGTTAGTGCAAACTCCTCAAACATTAAATCATCAATATTAGCCGTAATATCATAATAGGCAATAAAAGAGCATCATACACAAATCCAATAACCCTTAAATTGTTTTATATATATTTTTTTTTGATAGACATCCTAATACTAAAAGATGTGTGTGTGTGTGTGTGTGTGAAAGAGAGAGAGAGAGAGAGAGAGAGAGAGAGAGAGAGAGAGAGAGAGAGAGTGAGAGTGTGTGTGTGTAAAAGCAAAGGCAGGTGACTATAATATATAACTTATTATATAAATGGAGACACAACACAAAACCAATGGGCTGGAAACTTGTAAAGGGTAAATCTTAGGAAACAGTGTATATATATATATATATACACACACACACACACACACACACACACATATATACAATTTTATCTAAATGATTAAAGTACTACATTAATTAAAAACTAAATAAAATAAATTCATAAATTTATGACAAACACAAAATTACTAAAACTTAAAGTTAACAATTTTATAAAAAGCATGTTAATGATACTAAAATACTAACTGCTCAGAAAACTACACACATTTTTTTAATGCAGATTTAAAAAATTATTTTTATAATGAAAATATAGTGATAAAATCAAACAATAAAAATCAAAATGAATAAAAAAAGGTCCTAAAATAGTTTGATTTTCATTATGCAAAATATATATTTTTCTCTTTTGATCTTTGAATGAATGTAAGCAGAAATGTTTATGGGCCAGAAGCCTGAGGACAAAGCAGACATACCTTCACTCTTCTCCAGCAGGGCAGCTTACGACCTGCTTCATCCTCCTCCTATAGGGGTCTGTGAGAGCAGGAGTACAATCATCCTGCCTCCCTACCGCCAGCTGCTCCACACCTCAGACCGCGATCCTGGATCTGCAGCCTGACAGTCAACGAGAGATTACATTGAAAGACACACACACACACTCCTGGAGCATGTCAAAATGCTCTGTTCTAAACCTGAGAATGGGAGAGACAGCAGACACACACACACATCATCATCATCACTGCATCCAACGCTGACAGTGCAAATCCCAAAGAATACAGCGCTCTTCACTAGATGCAACATCTCATTTCAGTAACGCAGTACAGAAAAACACTCTTTCTCTGGCAAACACATCAATGCTAATTCACTGCCACACTGCCAAACCGCTTCAGCTCCAGACACAATACCGATCTCCACCAATCAAGACTTGTAGGCTTACCTGAGAGTATTGAAGACACTTGTCACACGCCTTTTTAATACAGTCAAGTATCTAACAATTTCTCAATTCTAATTGATCTAATTGGATCTGGAGATCATGACACTGAAGACCGAGTTAATGACATACTCAAAGATATAATTTACTATTACTTCTTTTTTTAATTACAGATGTTATCGCCAGAGCCCCCACAATGGGATATAGAAGATCAAGTGGAGCGCGATACTCAGTAGAATGGATTTAGCAAATCCAGGTATTCCATGCACTCAGAATGTTTGCACAATTGTTCACAACACACAAAAATGCACACTCTAAAAATAGCAATATTATTCTGGACTGGTCTTACCCGTGGAGCTGCAGGCTGTTGCTGGTTGTCCATTTTTTCCACACATCAATGTTTTTCCTCATTGTTCCATCTCCACTGTAGAGAAAAAGGCCCTGATTTTATTGTTTGCCATTTATTTGTAACACCACTTTAGATCATTTCATGTGAGATACTGAGTACATACATGTATTTCTCTTAAATGTATTTGCCCTGATTTGATCTGTTTTCCTGGGAAATGTGTCTTTTTTATATGATTTTGTCATCTTTATTACGTTTTAAAGAGTTAAAAATATCCGTTATCAACCCTGACTGACATGACAACAAAATTATATTACATTATTATAACAGTTAAAGTTCTGCACGTTTTATCTATGTATATATATATCTATATATATATCTATATCTATATATATCTATATATCTATATATCTATAT
>NW_024879346.1:485026-501044 GCF_018340385.1 Cyprinus carpio | reverse complement strand
TATTACGTATTGCTATATCCCTTATCAACCCTGATCTTCGACATGACAACAAAAATTATATCACATTATTATAACAGTTAAAGTTCTCATGCTGCTTTATATATATATATATATATATATATATACACACTTGTATGTACATATTTTTGTTGCTTACATAACATAAATACTTGGTATAGGATTAGTTTGGTTTAGGTTAGTTGCATGCAATTATGCATAATTTACTGTTATTACTATGTTAAGCACATGTAACAGTAAGAAACTATAAAATAAAGGGTTACTAAGACTTATAATTAGTGATTCTACACCATACAAAGATTAAAGACGGTGATATCATTGCATTTACTTCCTTCAAGTAATTTTAAACTGGAGTGTATTAACTTTTAGGAGAGTTTCCTGTGGTCTTATGAGATCATATGCTATTTTTTAAAATCAATTACATCAGTGTTTGGTTAACAAGGCAGCAAATTTTGAATCAAATAAAAGTGCTATTCAGGAATGAACTCTTGAGGTTAGGAAACTACAATCCTGCGCAGGCAAAAAGCAAGTCATAATTACATCTTTAAAGTCAACTTCAAATCATCTCATCGATGGAGAGAAATGTTTAGACAGCAAACCAGGCTGACCACATTGTGTGTGTGTAAGATGTTTGGCCTGCTGGTACGGAGCAGATGTGTTGTGCTTGGCACCTGATTCTGCTGCAGGCCGAGTATAGACTCCACCAACTATAAACTCTGTTATATGATGTTACATGCTGGGAAGAGATTCTCTGCTCAACTGAAAACACAGAGCTCTGGCATGTGTGTGCGTCTCTATATTCACTGTGGTCATAATCACAACTTCATATCTGTGCACATGAAAAGTGGGTTCCTGCTGTTCGACAACACACACACACGCAGTTGCTCTTACCATGTCAAACACCAGAAAATAAATCCACAGTCTGAATGGTTTTTAATAATCCACATTAAAAGTACCTAGACTGATCTCTTTGCAGCTTATTTTGGTCTATAACCACTTAGAAGAGACCGGCAGCAGATGACATTTTAAGCAACCAATAATCACATAAAAACCAGACTAAGCTTGAAGCTTCTGGGAAGTTTGTGGAAAGATCAACCTGAGGGTACATGTTTTTCCTGAGAGATTTAGCGGGTAGAAAAGACACTACGAATCTGTGTCGAGTAAACAAACCCATTTTATGTACACTAAATTCAGTTCTCGTTTTTTTTTTCTTAGAGTTTGAGCGGACTTATTTTTTCTGTGTATGACATCTATGGCTCAGATTCATCACCTCTAACTTTGCCAAAAAAAAAAAAAAAATACAAATAAAATATTATTAAAAATTAAATTAATATAATAAACACAACCTTTAGGTGGATCCGGTTTGCCATATATATATATATATATATATATATATTGGAATGAATTCGGCTGCCTCTAATTATCATACATAAGCCCGTCCCATGTGCGCCGTATAGCCAGCCCAGGCCTGACAGGAGTGGGTGTGTGTGTGAGGAAGGAGGCGCTGGGCAACCAGGGCGCTGGCGGCGTGTGATGAGGCACACCTGATGCAAATGGAGCCCTCGTCACTGCAGCCCGGTTTAAATGCCCGGCTGGCGCCTCTCCCAGGAGACCAGTCTTTTCCGATGCATGCACGCTGTGGTGTCCTCGTGGGTCTAGGAAGGGGTGCGTATAGGGACTCCTGCGCCACCAGAGGGCATGCGCTGCTGGACCAGCGTCCCAGACAAGAACCGCACCGGATTACGACGGCCGTCGAGACCCAGGATGCTGTGCCATCTAGTCCCTTCAAGCGCTGGACTCCGCTCGCCACCTGCACCCTTCCTTCCTGAACACTACCTGCCCTTCACATACCCCAGCCGCGGCCCAGGGACACCAGATTCTGTGTTTAGTTTGGAAGCTCTTCCCCTTTGGACACTTTTATTCCCTTTTTAGTCATTTTCATGAGTTTTTCTTAACATTTTTATTTAGCTTTAATTGTTTAATTTCAGTTTTAGTCATATTAGTACTAGAACTTACAGCTGCATGATAATTTGAATTCTAATCATTGCCTGCTGGTTATTTATCTTGAAGTTGTTTCACTTTAGTTTGCCATTTGCATGATCGTGCATTGGTAACAAGCCTCCACAACCTTTCATGGATCCGGTTGCCAGATGTCAAGGGCTTAAAGTCCCCCCAAACAGAGTTTTTCTCATAAATGGACACATCTTCTGCCCTGTGGTTTACTTAATCTTCCCACATACTGTAGGTAAACACACCTGCACTCTCTCCCTACATTTCAGATAGAGCGCTGATGAGTAGAAAACACTGGCAAAGTACAGCATTCTATATTCTGCTCAAATAAAAGTGTTATACAGCCAGTCAGTTTTCTTTCAGTCTGTTATTTGCTGTGACTAAATCTGCCAGCAAACCATGCAAGTTGACGATCTCTTAATTTACGCTTGTAAAAGTGCAATAATTCTGACGAAACATTTCTAATCTAACGCTTTGATCGAAAAACTAGAACTTGCTTATGGAGGTCAATAAAAACAAATCAAGTAACGTCTCTGGGTCCAAGCAGAGACCCTCACCTGCAGGGTACATCACACAGGATCCGGTCATAAAACAGGATGTCCTTCTTCCCGTCCTGATCAAAGTACAGACGTGGAATGCTAGAGGCGTCATGGTTGACCACCATAATACACGGACTGTTCAATCTCTTGGCCTGGTGGACCAGCAGGTAACAGCGCTTGTTATCCACATCATTGGCCATTACAAAACCCTCTGAAGACAAGGAAGAGATGCTGAGAAGAGGATACCTATGAGATATGATCATCTTAAATCTGCAGTCTATTCATTATGTAAAGCCCATACTAATGAGTATCAGTCTACCAGGGAAAGGTATGTCCATGTCAGAGTGAAGCATCTCGATTAGTTGGTGCTGATCCTGGAGCTGCACCCCATGTCAGAATCTGAATCAGACAAGCCAGAAAGATGAGAGAGATGAGACCTCACTGATTATAAAGATTCTCCCAGTGCAGAAAATAATTCAGCTGGTATTGCGGAAGCTCATGTGGTGTTATTGAAGAGATGCACCTTATGTTGAGGCTCAATTTTTCATTACAGAGAGGAGGGAATCATACTGACTGCTTCCTGCCTGCTAATATTCCCCTGATTGTGAGGAAACGGGATTGAAACAAGGTTGATCAAAAGCAATATTTGCATTTTTTTAAAAAAAAAAAAAAAAAAAAAAAAAAACTTCTGAAGTTCCCACTGATTTTTTATTTACCGATTCAGTTTAAGCTGACCAAGGAGCTGGTGGAATTTCTCCAGGGAGGAGGAGATTTGCGCCAGGAATCTTTCTGCTCAGGTTTAGTGTGTGCCGCGCCGGTTCATCAGGATACCTGTAACAGCATGATGAGGCGGGAGGAAGGAAACCGCCTCAAGTACAATGCTTTACAGATTTCCAAGGACAATTAGGAATTCATTTACAAGTATAAAACACATAAGAAGTTAGTTTTTTATCCATCTGCCACCAACAGGGCTGAGGCCTCAATCTTCTGCCCATCCACCTCAGATCTTGAACTTCTTTGAGTATTTCTCTTTAAGAGTATGAAGGATTTCTTTGGCGTGTTGATCACAGGGGTTTGAAAGGGACAAATCATAAATGCAAAAGTGTGGGGGTGTCTGTATATCGATCACACGACATACTGCAGCACAAAAAATAAAACAATATGTATAGAGTGGATGGTTGTGTATAGTTCATTTTACTATATTTTCAGGTTCAATTTTAGTAATTTTTTATATGCTTTTGTCATTTATATATATGTATATATTTATAACTACATATATACATACACATATATACATTTATATATATATATATATAGAGAGAGACTGAGAGGAGATTGAGATGAGAGGAGAGAGAGAGAGAGAGCTTTAATTTCTCTTTATTTGGTTTTTTTAGTAATTTGTAATGATTTTTATTTCACAGTTTCTTGCCAAAACAACATTGTAGTTTTGGTTTAATTTTTTCCATTCTAATATTTCGATAACAAACTAGAAATTACCCGTGGTGGCGTGGTGTTGCTGGGTCCCCCAGCCCCGTCTTCTGCCCTTCGAGTCCAGGTTGCCCCCCACACCACGGTCATGGCTCTCCCCTCCGTCTGCAACTTCTACTGATGGGCACGTGAGCTCGTTCCCTGTGTATCATTTCCAACACCCCGAGCAGTGTGTCGTGGCTTTTGTTCCCCCCCCCCCCCACCCCGTCCCCCTATTTACCCGGATGTTATCTTGCAGTCGTGCGGTGGTGCCGCTGTGGCACGTCCTGCTTCCTCCGGGGCCGAGGCCGGGGAGCTCAGGCAAGTCGAGTGGTCGTCACATTTTGAAAGGTTCCTCTAAAACCAGGGGTCCTCAACTTCTGGACCGAGGTCAGCTCAAACCATGATGAACACAGTACCTGCAGCTTTTGGGTAACATGAAGACCTCGGATGATCTCTTTTAAGTGTGTTTGATAGAGCGGAGCTGAACTCTGCAGGCGAGGGGATCTCAAGGTCCAGAGTGGAGGACCGTCTCTAAAACTATTCCATGAAAAAAGCCGTCAAGAAACATGGCTTCATTTATAGCATGACAGCAGCATGGCAGTCAAATCACAGTTTGTGATTCAATGAGAACTGGACCTGAAGAAAACACCAGGTCACCTCTTGTATCCAGTGATGCGCATTGTAGCTGGCAGCGGTTCTCTCATGGCCTGCATGAACTCCTCAAACTCTCCCTCGGGAACGATCTTCAGCTCTGTGTAGTAATGCTCAAAGAGTTTGTTTTCCTTGATGATCTCAGGTATCCAGCTCCCAGCCTGCCAAAAAAGAGCCCACGTGACTATTACCACCTACCTGCATGCCATATACGAGATCACACTGAAACCTTTGTTATTATACGCGAACAATCCGCAAATGATATAACTATATGATAGATGTATTGACTGTGCAACATAAAATCATATTGAGAAAATAGATCTGCGGTGTTGGGGAAAGGGGAGTGGAAATAACGTTACTGCGGCACTCCACTGGCGTCATCTCTGCTTCTCTTCCCCTCTGCTCTTCCGTCTCTGTTCTGCTGAAGCTCTTTGTCCTGGAGTCTGTTTTTCCTGCCCATGTTGGAAGACATAAAACTCTGGATATAAGCCTGCGATGCGTTCTGACCCAGACTTCTGCTGAACACACGATGTTCGATGACGCAATCCAAACAAACGCACGTTCGACTGAAGAACCCCTTCCTTGACGTCCGCATTATTCGCCTGACTTGCTTTTCACTTTCTGCCGTTACACCTTTGACCTTCAATCGTAATAAATGCATTGCCAGAAGAATAAAAACACAACATACAATGGTACAACCATGAGACATAAATACGTAGACGCCTCATTGGCTGCCGATACGTCACGTATGTGCCGCCATGTTTGTGAGGGCAAGACTGCCTTGAAAATGAATGGAAGTAAACGAGGGCTGCGGTTTTATTCTGGATAAAAGCTTACCATAACTTTTACATTTATCAACCGATTTCAGATGTTTGTGATCTACATGCAGTTAAAATAACTTTGTCTCCAAGTTATTTAGTTAGGTTTTGGAAAATTATTAATTTTCGAAAAAAAATTGTAGCTCGACACTTGTCTCATTCGTTGATTTTTTTTGCTTTACAGTTCTAATGTTAAAGAAGTATAACTGTGACATATACATGTAATGTAAGTTGAATGTACATGTGAACTAAATTAAGCTGTTTCATTGCTTTCTCTGTGTTCAACCCCAACATTTGGGCTTTTTTGAGTGCTTCGGTGAAGTTTTTTTTATACAGTCTATGGTCAGGGACACAGCTCATTCCCTTTGAAATACTGGAAAAATATTGAAATAATACATCTTTAAACTAATTATTTACCATCATTGAGAAAATTGGTGACACACTGGTAGTCTGTTTTTTATTCTGATAGCACTCTATAAAGATAAACTCACAACAAACACTAACACGTGTAACTGGCGGAGGCCTTTATGGATCCAAGTGAAACCTTACAGTTACAGTGGTCAAATATTATTCACTGATACAGTGCACAGTAAAAAATATAGTAAAGAAGTGATATGTAATATTTAAAAAGTATATGTAGTGCAACTTGTAGTAAAGTGAATAATATAAAAAGCGAGTACAATAACATAAGTGATATAATAGATTTATAATAGCACAAATTATATGTATAATACCATAATAAATAAATGAATAACAAAAGATGAAGAACAGCAAGGAAAATATGTAATATCAATGGTGGAATCATACAGAATAGATCATAATGAAGAATAAATTAATAGTAAATTATAAAGTAAAATATATAATTGTGAAATGTACAGTTTTATAATAGTATTTGTGTAATAATTATTAAACAAAATTGTGGACGTGAATTCCAAATTGTGTTTAATTAATGAGCTCCTTAGGTATGATATATACATGTACACAAACACACACACACACACACACACACATATATTTTTCCATATATATTTACTACATAGGATGTGTGTGGTGTGAGTGTGTGCAGTGTTACGGCTGTACAACACAATGTCAAAGTATAGTTATGTTTATCAGACCAGAATATGAGATGCTCCCCCTCAAAACACTTTGTATTAATCAAAAATGAATAATCATTATTACAGCATCAAGGGCAATAATAAACAATGATTTTGTCATGATGATATAGCAGCTGAACTCACTATGAGTTCCTGTGTTTTTCATTTCTAGGCTATATTTACATTATGTTGTTTTGTGTAAATACACACACAGTACATGTTCAGCACTGTGTGAATCATTTTTAAATGCAGTCTATAGTATTGTGATTGACTGAAGAAATAGGTTATATTTAAATATTTGGACATAAAACATTTAATAAAAGGTAATTATATTGTTATAAATATTACTCTTACAAAGGTAGAAAAATGCTCCTGGAAGTCTATTCCGAGAACAGGCTTCTTTCTTCAGCTTTCCTTGTCCTGTTTGCAACTGGCTAAAAGGAAATATATACATAATCAGTTCACAGTTTTAATATAAGCTATGAAATCATTATAATCAAGTGATGATAAACTTAATCTTGGTAAATAAGTAACATTAGTGAAATTAAGATAAATGTTTGTCTCTCTGTCCCGATGTGAGAGTATAGCGGCTAGCTGCCCCGCTCCCAATATGGCGGCGACTTTGATGTGTGGTCGAGTGGGCTAATGAGGCTTTTATAGGTATTTATATGTCTGTGGGTACAACTATAAAAAATAACGAAAATAAAAAATAAAAATAAAAAATTATATAAATTATGAGGTGTTTCTGCCGTGGATGTTGTTCTTGTATATTTGATTCTGTATTTCACTGACATTTTTTTGTTTAAATATTAATTAAGGCTAGCAATAGTAAAAGATAAATAAACAATAAAATATTCTCTTTTGTAGTTACTCAGCATGAGTCTCCCCTCATGGAGTACTATCTGTTTATCTATTGGTTATGGAATTTAAAAGCTTGCATAGATTAAGGCGTGTTTTGGCACAAGCCCCGCCCACCGCCTTTACTGATTGGCGAAACCCATGATATGATGGGCGGTTCTTTGGTTTTTCACCATGGCGTTAGTTTGTTTTGTGGACGAGTTACAAAAATAATACTCTCAAACCTTTCTTCTGCTGAAGTAGTATTTCGATTAGCAATTATGGACGCTCTTCTGAAGACTTTATTTTCCTCGGAGGAGCGAGAGCTGTATGTTTTGGATTGCTTGTCGTACTTGATGATGGTTATGGCATTCATAACGTTTGTGACTTTACTCTTTGAGCACGTCCCCCTATGGTGATATGCCATCCAGCAGGTATGGGTTCCCCTGTGAATGTCAAAGTCGCCTGGTTCGTTCAGGACCTGCCGGCGTTTCTGGTGCCTTTGAGTTTGTTGCTGTGGACTCCATGTGCAAAGATAATGCCACCTACCCAACCGAATTACTTTCTGCTCATGTTCTTATGCCATTATGTGCAAGGTGGGATTTTCCTTGTTATAATAATAATAATATTTATGTACGTATGGACATGCGTGATAAATAACCAATTTTCATTGCAAGTGTTTATTTTATACACTATATATACACTGCCATTCAAAATTTGGGATCAGTAGGTTTTGTGATGTTTTTTTAAAAAAGTCTCTTCTGCTCATTATGGCTGCATTTATTGGATCAGAAAATACAGAAGAAAAAAAACAGTAATATTGTGAATTATTATTGCAATTTAAAATAATGGGTTTTAATATTTTAATATACTTTAAAATATCATTTATTCCTGTGATGCAAAGCTGAATTTTCATCAGCATCATTACTCCAGTGTTCAGTGTCCACGTGATCCTTCAGAAATCATTATAATATGCTGATTTATTAACAGTGTTGGAAACACTTTTGCTGCTTAATATTTTTGGGGGAACTTGTGATACTTTTCCAGGATTCTTTGATGAATAAAAGTTAAAAGAACTGTATTTATTCAAAATAGAAATCTTTTGTAACAACATGCACTACCATTTAAAAGTTTGGGGTCAGTAATTATTTTTATGTTTATTGTTAGAAAGGATTTCTATTTTAAATAAATGCTGTTCTTTTGACTTTATTCATCCTGAGAAAAGTATCACAGTTCCAAAAAAAAATTTAAGCAGGTCAACTGTTTCCAACATTAATAATGAATCAGCATATAAGAATGATTTCTGAAGATCATGTGACACTGAAGACTGGAGGAATGATGCTGAAAATACAGCTTTACGTCACAAGAATAAATTATATTTTTAAGTATATTCAAAAATAAAACCATTATTTTAAATGGTAATAATATTTCACATTATTCCTGTTTTTTTTTTTCAAATAAACACAGCCTTAATGAGCATAAGAGACTTCTTTCAAAAACATTAAAAATCTTACCGATCCCAAACTTTTAACAGCATTGTGTATTTTTAACATAAACTGAAGCATGTATTTCTCACTGGTCCCTCATCTACCCATTTTTAATTCAAGGAGGAAATCCACACCATTCATCTTGCGTTTGTCCTGGCCTTTGTCTTCTTCATCTATAATTGTACCTCAGCCAAGATACCTAATCACTATGGCAGATTACCCTACCCCCCCCCCCCCTCCTGGGGGGGGGGGTTGGGTTACACATCCTTTTCATCACAGTTAGGTTGCGTGAGTGGTACATATTAAGTTTATAGTGGTCATTTCCATCATTTTTTTGCTTGTTCCCTTCATATCAGATAGAAGTTTCTTCTAAAATTGTTAAGACTGATACTGGAATTCATCCATCGCCAAAAAAAAAACACAATGCATTCATCTCTAAACTGGTCAAGAAGAGACATAAATATTTACTTTGTCAGGATTCTTGTTACAACACTCACATACAGGACTAATTCATTTGTAAAATATATTAAATAGAAAAGATGTTTATTAAAAAATGTAGTAAATTTTACAAGTTACTTGTATTTTGCCTTGGTGACTAAGATCTTTCTTTCTTCTTATTCTGATGTTAATGTTTTTTTCCAGGGTCTTGTATGTGGTTTTTCCTGGGATGGCTCCGATTAAATATGCATCTCCGACCATATTCCAATGAACCTCCGTAAGCCTGGAGAGACAGATTATAAGATACCTAGATTAAGACGAAGCGATTCTATCAGGCTGACACCGCACCATTTATGCATTGGAAATGTGTTTCGAGTGGGAAGTGTGGGCCGCCTTAAATCTTATGTTGAAATGGTACATAAAATGTTGGTGTGTGCACGCAATGTTTTAACATGTGTTTACATTAAACAATCACAAAACATTTTGAGTACAGCATCATGCAGTTTTAAATTTTAGAAACAAGCTTTTGAATTTATCACAATATGTATTTGTAAAAATTTGGGTACCAATATAGCAGCGTGTTTCAAGAGTATTCAGAAAGATATACAAATCCATGGAACCGGGAGCACATGCAGGCTCAGCGCTGTCAGCTCAAATGGGTGGGTCAGTGCTAATACGTCCACTTCAGTGCTGGTATGAGTGTTAATGAAATGCAAAAAAAAAAACAAAAAAACTGGGTTCGCCTTTGAATCTGGCTTTGCCTCTGAAAGAAATCAATTCTTGTTCGTGGACTCATTTGCCTTCAGCAACCATCCTGCTCCAGAGATGCTTGAAAAAAAACGAATGGTAGGGGGGGGTGTCAAAGTTGTGTAAGATCCAAAGGCTTTCTCTGTTTTATTTGATGCAGAAGTGATGACTGACATGATGAATCGGTCATGTTTTTTTTTCTGACACATTTAAACCATCCGGACTGTGCCTAATCAGATGGTTTCATTCCACTTGATAATACGTCATGGGATGCAATTTCTCTGCGCTTGAAACAAACACATGATTTCTTATTGCTTTGTTCAAATGGTCTCTTCATATTTGTTTTTCTGTTCATAGGGGGCGTGTTTGAGTATGTATCAGAGGCAAACTTCTGGTGGGGATTGTGGAATGGCTGGATTGCCTCTGGCTTGGTCATTTCGATCCATAGGTGCATGCTTTTGCTCTCTTCACTTTAATTGTGCTGTCCGCAGAGGAATTCCCCACCACAAGTAAGACATTACCATATGAAACAATGCATTCTTGCCCTATGATATTGCACTTTTGTATGCTTTTCAGTTCTCATGTCCTGAGTTAATAATTCCATCAAGAATCATAAAATGAAATAATAATTCTAATATAAACAAGTGAAAGAGAATATAAAGCCTGTTTTAGGACAATTGACATTGTAAATTTAACATTTTTCACCGCACAAATTCACACTGCTGTAATAATTCTGATTTTATTAATGATTTTGTTGGTTGATGTTGGTTTTTTAACTTTTGAATACAAATAAACTAAGACGTATATTAAAAAAAAAAAAAACTAATAGAAAAATGACAAAAAAAACAACAATTTCTGAAATTAAACTAAAAACCAAAATAATAACTAATGCAAAATTTAATACATACTATAATATTATCTCAGTGATATTAAAATAACACTGATTTCATCAACTATATACATATTTAACCACTTATCATTTTTTATTTAATAATGAAAATTTAACTTTTTAATTTAGGTTCTTGTTGTGTCTTTTTTTTTTTTTTTTTTTTTTTTTAAGGGGGAAATCTGACTGGACATCAGCTCGACGACTGGAGGCCGCCCATAAATATTTTTTGGTTGTATGATGACATCATATCTGTGTCATTTTCATGTTACAGGTGGTCATCTCACAAAATTTGGAAGACTATATCCAAAATCAAGGAAAGCTTTAATACCGTTTTGTGTGGCTCTGATCATGTGTAAACCTCACCGGCCACACGCCCACAGAAACAATATTCTGTCGGTTTTGGACTGAACAAACTGAAGAAAAAACAAAAAATCAAGCCACTCCTTGTTAAGAAAGAGCTCTGCTGCGTCATGACAAATGAAAATAATGAGTTTAAATGTTACGAAAGGAGATTTCAGTTTAATATTCGGATTGTGTTTACTGATTTTAAGCGTCAATAAAAATGTGTACTGTTTAGAAGGATTACAGTGAATGGATTTATGTATTGGTGTGTCTTAATTTGTACGTTACCCATAAAGCCTCCAGTCGATTCCTCTTACAAACACACACTAAATGCACCTTCAGGCACCTTCCCCCTGGACGCTTACACATGATCTCAGTCAACAGATGGCAGGCAGTGGCATTGGGGGTCAGTACATGAAGCTGTCAAAATGAAGTATGTATAATCAATAACCAGAACTATCCCAAGAACGAGTTGCTGCTCTCAAAGAAAAAAAAGAACTGCATACCTTGCCTTAAAAGGACATCTATAGTTATTAATATGTCAAATTTGTTTTGTATTGCTTTTTGTACTTCAGTGTAAGATTAATACTGTATGTTAGATCTTTGCACATCGTGTGGTATATAAGTTATAGTTTTTAATGTTTATCATATACACATCGCTGAGCATGTTTTGACAAGCAGCAGGTTGGGCTCTCATAAGACCGTTCAGGCGTAATGTATGAAGGTATGGCAAAGTTATTTTATGTGTTGTATGTCAGCATAAGAGTGGGTGAGTTCAGTTTACTCTTGTGAATGCGGAAGGTATATAGTATCATATTAGTTCAGCTCCTTGGTGTGTATGTTTTTTGTGTTTTTTTAATCAAATAACCTTACACCATAACAGTACCACTCAGGTCAAAAATGTTTGGATATATATGATTTTTTGAAATACTGTCTCTATAGTCCGCCAAGGCTGGGGCATTTATTTGATCAGAAATACAGTTAAAAAATCTAAAATAATTAGGGAATATTATTTAGAATTTTAACATAACTGTTTTTCTATTTTATTATATTTTAAAATGTAATATATTCCTGTGATGTAAAGCTGATTTTTCAGCATCCATTACTCTGGTCTTAGTGTCACATGATCCTTCAGAATCAGTCTGATATGCTTACTAAACACGTCTGTATTATTATCAATGTGCTGCTTAATATTTTTTATGGAACCTTGATACATATTATTCAAAAGTTTTGGGTAAATACATAAAAAAATTAACGTTAATACATTTATTAAGCAAAGATCATTACTTACTAATCAAAATTACAGTAAAACATTTTACTGTATAATTAAGAAAAAAAAAAAATCAATATCATAAATGCCTGTTTTCATGACCTTTCTAATTCATGCCTAAAAATCATCATGGTTTCCAGAAAAATATTAAACAGCAACAACTGTGTTTTAATGATAAATAGAAATGAGCTGATAAATTGATGATTAATAGAAATGTTTCTTGAGCAGGCAAATCATCATTTTAGACATGATTTTCTGAAAGGCTCTGAAGACTGTGCAATAATGTTATCGGAAAATGAAGCTTTGCCATCAGTTTGTAATAATATTTCTGTTTTTATAGTATATTTAATCAAGTAAAATGCAGACTTGGTGGACATAAGAGACTCCTTAAACATTCCAAAAGTCACCAGTGTACGCCAGCTTCATTTATTAACATAGATGCTTCAGAAATGTGGCTTCTATTGATTCCGACTCGAATGTTCGGTGGTCAGTCTGACTGCTGTTGGAGGTGTCATGTCGGGCAGTGGAGAATCTTTCCGGCTGATTCTTTGAAGAAATAACCTCAATGAATGAAGATCCGCCCTGCAAACCACACATTTACACACTACTTTTCTGACCCCGAGCGTTAAGGCTTTGAGTGTATGTAGAAAGCATGCAAAGACATATCATTCAAGACTAGCAGCTCTGACAATCACCGCTGTTATGGATTAACCCTCTCTGCTGTAGTGTGACAGTGTTCTGACCGTGCCGGGTCCCCCCCCACCTACACATTCCTGCACGTGAGCTGAAGGAAACCACAGTGGGAGGAACTTATTGCTGCTTTCTCTTCTTCACATGTCAGATAGCATTGTCTCATAATTCAACAGAGAATGCCTGTTCTTTTCCTCAAAGCACGATGGCCGTTAACATAGAGTCCCTTATTTTTCCTGAGAAAAAGGGACTTTTGTATACCTGTTGATTAGGTTTTTGAATTAGTGTTTTTTTTTATTTTTGATTATATTAGTTTGTCAAAATGAATTGATTTCAAATTGGATTGCATTTGTTTTAACCTCTTTAAATTTGCTGCACACATTTTCATAGTACCATCACATTGCTTTTCACTTTCATATAGTTTCTTTAAGAGTTTGTGTACTGTGTTTAGGCATTAAAAAGTTGATTTGGGGCTTCTTTTTTGCAAACCATTAAAGCAGTGAACTGCATAATTGGTAAGGGAAAAATATGGAGCTTTTTTTTCCAATTTTTCCCTCAATAATTGTCAGCAGCTCGTTTGATTGTCTAACCATCTGCATCTGTGCGCCATCAAGTAAATCACTTTGGTACATAGGTAGCATTTTTGAACACAATTTATATTCTTTGTTTAAAATTAAGAAATGTATTTAAAAATTGAGATTATTCAAATAATGATAATGGCTGGTGTGTGTGTGTGTGTAGTGTTTGTGTGTGTGAGATTTTTTAATTAAATTTTATTTTTTAATAATTTAAATATATATATATATATACTATCCGTAATAGTTAAAGAATAGAAGATGTAGAAAAACTAGGATTAGTAGGGAGACGCTTTGATTACTGACTTCCCACATAGGCAAGGTGACCTTAAATAAATGGTAATAAACAGTATCATCATATAATAAATAAAATATCTTTTAAATATTTTAGATGCCAAAATTATTGTTTGTCTTTTCTACAATATTAATAAAAGTAATAGGCCTATAGGCTATATGGGGATAGTGGGTTAGTAAACACACATTGTACACAGGCCACACACACGCACACACCTAACATATTATCTCTACATATTTGAACTTTGTAATATGATATTTCATGTGGATAGCCTACTTGCATATTTACAACGTACGCTAAGTAGCATCTCTAGTATTGGTTTTGTTTTGTTGTGGTTTATTTTTGTGTTGGTGTTTTGAAAATCGAAGGGAAAAAAAGATTTTTTTTTTTTTTATATAAATATATGAATTTAAAAAAAAAAATCTAGATGCATCAGTACGCCTATAATGCGTACGACACTGCTACTTTTAACACTGCTGCTGCTTTGGAGTTCGCGCGTGTCCGCGTGTGGTTTTAATATCGCGCCGCGTCGCTCGCGCGTGAGACTGATTTTAGTCTAGTTTTTAAATCAAACGCGTCCTCCTCGCATTGAAGTCGTTCAGAAGGGTTGGGGCTTGCTACTGCTGGGTCGGTGATGTGGTCTGCCGCCGATGGTTAAATCCGCACGCATGCTTTGTATGCCTGTGAATTTTTCGTTGTTCAAGGGCCACTACGCATATTTAAACACTGTGTAGTTCAGTTGGTTGAGCTAACAGTTTATTGCTACGGGGAAGATCCCTAATTAATTCCCGTTGTACTAACGTTAAGCTGCTTTGAGTTCGCGCGTGTCGCGTGTGTTTTAATCGCGCCGCGTCGCTCGCGGTGTAGACTGATTTTAGGCTGAGTTTTAAATTCAAAAGCGTCCTCCTCGCTTGAAGTCGTTCAGAAGGGTGGGGTTGCTGCTCGGGGGTGTGCTGCCCCGATGGTTTAAATCCTACACATGCGTACTGAATTTCGGGGTTCAAGGGAATACGCCATATTGGAAACACTGTATAGTTTAGCTAACAGTTTATCGCTAGCGGGGGAAAGAGCCACTAATCGATTCCCGTTGGTTGTGGCGTTCGGCACGTCGTTATTTTCCCTGTGGTTTCGCGCAGCTCCGTTTACAGACTCGTTCTCGCGGCCCGGACTCAAACTCATCCGCTGAACGGAGGGGAAAGGCGTTCGTTTGTCTGACAGCGCTGCTAGAAAGACGAGTTGAATGGATCCGAGGGTCGCTTGGATTCAGCCGGAACAGAAAGGTCCTGCGAACGCTTTATGGATGCGTGTGTGGGAGACGTCTCAGGTGAACCGGACTAACACGGGTCAGCACCAGAACCACCATCACCACAACAACCTCTGTGTCAACTCTCCGGCGTTTGACGTTTATAAGACTGTAACGTTAGCGTCCAACGCGAATAACGGCACTAACATTAAAAGCTCTGCGGCTCACGCGTTGAATGGAAACACGGGAGACGGCGAAATGACCCAGAAGACCGGCTCGGCGGCGGATCCGGCGTCCAGCTGCTCTAAAATAAGGACTACAAGCCCTAATATGATCGCTGGGAATATGAACAAGGGGCATGCGTTTTTTACTTGCAGCGAGAGCGTGCTGAATAATGTCAACCACCATCATCATCACCCTCCTCATCCTCATCTACGACATTTCCATCAAGAGCAGCAGCAGCAGAGTTTTTGATTACTGACTTACATAGGTGACCTCAAATAAATGGTAATAAATGTATCATCATATAAATAAATAAAATATCTTTAAATATTTTAGATGCCAAATTATTGTTGGGCTTTTCACAATACTTAATAAAGTAATAG
>NW_024879346.1:481269-484436 GCF_018340385.1 Cyprinus carpio | reverse complement strand
TTGTTTTACCTCCTTTAAATTGCTGCACACTTTTCATAGTACAATCAACATTGCTTTCAGTTTCATATAGTTTCTTTAAGAGTTTGTGTACTGTTTAGCATTAAAAAGTTGATTTGGGGCTCTTTTTTGGCAAACCATTAAAGCAGTGAACTGCATAATTGGTAATGGAAAAATATGTAGCTTTTTTCCCAATGTTTCCCTCAATAATTGTCAGCAGATTCGTTTGATTGTCTAACACATTCTGCATCTGTGCGCCATCAAGAAAACAGCTTTGTTACATATGTAGCATTTTTGAACACATTTTATATTCTTTTTTTTAAAATGTAAGAATGTATTTAAAATGGAATTATTCATAAATATATATATGATGTGTGTGTGTGTGTGTGTGTGTGTGTGTGTATAAATATATATATATATATATATATATATATATATATATATATATATATATATATAATTATTTAAGAAATTCAGAAGATGTGAAAAACTAGGATTAGTAGGAGACCTTTGATTACTGACTTACATGGTGACCTTAAATAAATGGTAATAAATGTATCATCATATAAATAAATGTCGATATCTTTAAATATTTTAGATGCCAGAGTGTGTTGGGCTTTTCACAATATTTAATAATATTAAAGTAATAGGCCTATAGGCTATGTATGTGTATATAAACACACACAAACACACACACACACACACACAAATGCATATATATCTATACATGTTGAACTTTGTAATATGATGTGTTTATTTCATGTGGATAGCCTACTTGCAATGTTACAAGCAGTGCTTTGACCAGTGTCTGTAATTGTGGTTTTTGTTGTTGTGGTTTATTTTTTGTGTTGGTGTTTTGAAAATCGAAGGAAAAAAATATTGTAGTTTTTTTTTATAAATATGTAATTCAAAAAAAAAAAATCTAGATGCATCAGTACGCTGCAGTGCACACCATTTGTAATCACTAAGCTGCTTTGAGTTCGCGCGTGTCGCGTGTGTTTAATCGCGCCGCGTCGCTCGCGGTGAAGACTGATTACAGGCTGAGTTTTAAATTCAAACGCGTCCTCCTCGCTTGAAGTCGTTCAGAGGGTGGGGTTGCTGCTCGGGGGTGTGTGCTGCTGATGGTTTAAAATCCTACACATGCGTACTGAATTTCGGGGTTCAGGGAATACGCCATATTGGAAACACTGTATGGATTTAGCTAACAGTTTATCGCTATGGGGAAAAGAGCCACTAATTGATTCCGTTGGTTGTGGCGTTCGGCACGTCGTTATTTTCGCGCTGGTTTCGCGCAGCTCGTTTTACAGACTCGTTCTCGCGGCCCGGACTCAAACTCATCCGCTGAACAGGGGGGAAGGAAAACGTTCGTTTGTCTGGCAGCGCTGCTAAGAAGACGGGTTGAATGGATCCGAGGGTCAGCGGATTCAGCCCGGAACAGAAAGGTCCTGCGAACGCTATGGATGCGTGTGTGGGAGACGTCTCAGGTGAACCGGACTAACACGGGTCAGCACCGGAACCACCATCCACAACAATAAGTGTCAACTCTCCGGCGTTTGACGTTTATAAGACTGTGGTGGCGTCAACGCGAATAGCAGCACTAGCATTAAAGCTCTGCGGCTCCGCGTTGAATGGAAACACGGGGACGGCGGGAAATGACAGAAGACCGGCTCGGCGGCGGATCCGGCGTCAGCTGCTCTAAAATAAGGACTACAAAGCCCTAATGCTGATCGCTGGGAATATGAACAAGGGGCATGCGTTTTTACTTGCAGCGAGGCGTGCTGAGATAATGTCAACCACCATCATCAATACCCTCCTCATCCTCATCTACGACATTTCCATCAAGGCAGCAGCAGCAGGGTTGCATGAAGCGCCACCCGTCCCACCCGGCAGCGGTTCACAGCCACCACCACCACCACCATCACCCAGGCCGGAGGAAAGCGACAACAAGGCCAGCACCTACAGGATAAACTGCTTGCTCTCCAACTGGGCTAGCAGCAGTGCCAAGGAGCTCCGGCACGCCGTGGAAGACGAGGGAAATATAGCCCAGGGGGTTGACGGGTGAGATAGGCTTGATTTATTACAGCAGCAGCAGCGTTCGCTTGCGGTCGGGATGGGGCGTTATTACACTGCGCTGTCTTTCTGTGGCCTTATGTGTGTGGTGAAGTGTTGGTGGGCCTTTTTGACGTGTTGGGCCGGGGGGTTAGCTTTAGCACGTTAGCTGTGATATCCTGGGCTCGACTGCGATCTGTGGGATGGGACTCGTTTGTGGAACCCAGCAGTTTACGTATAGCAGCGATTCTGATTCGTTAGCGATACCGATTCGATCTTTTGAGTCGGATCTTGTTGCTGGTGAATCGATTGAACCGGTCTGTACGATTCATTCGCGAATCGTTTATTCGAGTCAAAAACTCACTGACTCGTGTAACCGAGAAACAAACGTGTAACGTAAATGAACATTTTATTTAAGTTAATTACGTTTAACGAACTAAATCAAATCAGAAACCGTCTTTTTAATAACACTTGATTTAGGAAAGAGAGATTGTTATAGTGTGCAACAGATTCTGGAAGTAAGGAATGGAAATTAATTTTTAGCGTTGACTTATAAAACTTTAAAGACCAATCGACTGTGAGCTACAGTGTTGTTAATTAATGGTTATATGCTTTTGTACATTTTTCAACTCATATTTTAAATGGGTGGTTGATTATGATTTCACTTTTTTAAATTTTAGTTAGTGTGTAATGTTGCTGTTAAAGCATAAACAACATCTGCAACGTTACAACGCTCAAAGTTCAATGTAAAGGGAGTTATTTTATTTGAAAGAAATTGCTGTTTAAGGACTACAGAAAAGGCTGCTGGGACTACAATGAGCTTCTTCCTGGGTTTGTGACATCACTAAGCCTATAACTTACATAAACCCCGCCCCCTGGAACACGCAACTACCAGTAATGGTAAGGTGGTGTGACATTTCCAGAAAATGTGCACTAGGTGGTTCGCGAATCACAAACACATTGGGCCAGCTAACCAGTCTGAGCCCACTGAGTATTTCTGAGGGAGGGGCTTCATAGAACCAGGAAGTCAACTGACCGGTTTGACGAGAACGGAAACAGCTGTATAGAATAAAGGTAAAATATGTGAAAAATCTTTTTTTTTTTTTTTTTTTTTTTTTATA
>NW_024879346.1:385880-481165 GCF_018340385.1 Cyprinus carpio | reverse complement strand
ATAAAATTATTGATTCCTAACATATATAGAAACAATACATTATGTTCGCTATGTAGATATGCAAAGAGTTTTGGCAGTAGGCCTATATAAAAGTATTGTTTTATATATGGCTAATCAACCATTTAAATCATTAGTTTTTTATTCTCTTTGATTCAGCTTGTTAATTTTGAACTCTTAATAGATTTCGATTGTCTTTCCCATATTATAGCCTGCTAGCATGCAGTCTTGTACTTTTCTTTCTGATTTTCAAATATTTTTCTGCTACCAGTCACAGTTTGTAATGTTTTGAATCCTTCCTCAGAAGCTGGCTGGTTTTCATTCATGGTTTATATAACTTTTTACTTCACTTTTTAAAAAAATCCTAATGGGGAAATGAGAGATGCTTCTGGAACCAGTGCAGCTGGATGAGCAGTAAGCACACGCGCGACTATATGCCATAACCGGATGTCAGGGACTATGTGACAACAATTTACTGATCAATGCTCCTGATCCTGGAGGAATGAATTTATTTAGTTGAGTTCTTAAAACTATGAACACTTTTCCAAGTAGAGTTTACAAATATAGCAAGTCAGTTGTTGTTTGCTTATAAGTCTGACAAACAGCTTTTACTAACCGCTTTTTGTTACATTAGTTGTCATGGCCTGTTTATTAATGTTGGGCTGCAGTTTAGGGTTTTGGGTGTGGTTTTCTGATTTATGAGTGCATGACTGGACACTTTTAATACAACGCGGCTTTTAGTCCTTAGTTACTCCGCGAATTGTAAAGGTTTGTAAGAAGGGGATGAATCTGTTGCATGAACTTGTTATATTTGTGGTGGATAAGTAGACCTCTGGAATTTTCCATGGAAGAATCTAGAACCGAATGAGGCAGGACTGTCTCAAAACCTATTGAGGGGCTGAAGTGTAGTCCTACTAGACAGCATTTTTGTGACATAGACTCATAAGAGTGCAAGAAATGCTATTTTAGATAGTTTAAGATCAGTGGACCATTAGTTTTCTTGGTATTTCCCAGCCATGTTGTTTCTGAGGAAAATAATAATAAGAAACTTTTTAAGTCTGTAAAGTAGAAAGCAAGTTTCTGTTTATGAGACACTGGTGTGCTGGACAGATAAATAAATAAGTAGTCTATATGCTGCTTCTTTTTTTTTTTTCTTTCTATGAAACGAATTGTAAAAATCTGATTCAAAACAAAAAATAAAGTCAAATATCTATATTTGGAGGACCAAATGGCTGTTGTTTCTATACAAGAATGGAGCCAGATATGACTTGAATTTGGTTAACATTTAACCAGTCAGTTTTTCTAAAACAAATGTTAAGATTCATGCTTTGAGTTGTTGTGATGGATCTGCCAGTATGGCCTCTTAATTGTACCCTCAAATTGCTTTTCTGTCATTTCTTCCAAGGCTGTATGAAGAAATCATGGACTTCTACACTTCATGTCTCCTCATCCCCCCTCAGGAGACCAATGAAGCGAGAGCAGGAGGTGGTGGACAGGATATGATGTCGGCCATTTACGGATTGTTGCCAAACCGCTGATGTAAGATTAGAGCTAGAGTCTATGCCGTATGGCTATGATTATCCATATCAATTAGAAGTCTAACAATACTAATGTAGTTGTTTCTACTGTTTTATGCACTTAGGTCCAGATTTTTGGCAGCTTTAGCACTGGACTCTTTCTCCCAACCAGGTAAATGAATGTGTGTTTGGAATCTTGCACATTAAGGTTTGTCTACACAGGGGGAGATTTTGATCGGGCCGACTGTTAGCAGACTGTCAACATAGTACATTGATGTAGCGCTCCTCAGATCCGTTGTTTGCTAGTACAGGCCAGCAAACACGATTCAAAGTTGTAATGACTCTCACAGACTGTGTTGGGATCAGAGCACGTGCTTCTAGCTTTATCACAAACCTATAAGCCTGTAAGCCTTTTTGGCGTCTTTGTTTTTTCACATAGCTGTCTTTTTGTAACTAAACGGACTTTCTATGATCAATGCGTGTTGCTAACTCCAAATGTGAGAATGGCAACAAACGATCCTAGATCGGTAGTTTACGAAATGTTGGCATGTCCAACTAAAAGTGTGTCTCTAAACCTGAAAGCCTTTTCCCTTGTGTTAATGTTAGTCCATTAGGACCTCATGGCCTTTGGCTGAATGCTACTGAGGAGACAATGATTCGTGAAGTTTTTTGGTGTTTTTGGTTTGGAGCTATGGGATTTCCATAGGCTCTTGGACGGTGTTGATTTTAACAAATTGCCTAAAACCTTAACCTGACTGATTCTTTTACACTGAAAGTACATTGACCTGTGGTGTTTGGGAATGGGAGAAACCTCCCCTGCAGCAAGTTGGAGCAGGCGCTCCGGGAAAACACAATGTGGCAGAACCTTATTCCACAAGTTCTGGACAAAGCACGGTACGTGTTTCCCACTGTGATTTAACACCAACCACTTAACCTGGTGTCAATTGCAGTGGTTTTTGCTTTTTTTGTGTGCCAGAATTAAGTTTGGATTGTTGCGTTAATTTGTACCATTTGGGTTTCTTTAGCCATTAATTGTGTTTTAGATTCTATCTTTGAATTTTGAAGGTACCATCATCAAACTGACCGATCAGGAGACCGAGTGAAAGTGGACATTATTTTAAACGTGAGACACGGGCATCAAAGCTGCTAGCTTCACAAAATACATGACGTAAAAAAAAAAACCCGTTTTGGCATATTTTGTAAATCTAATTTAACAATTTTGTAAACTACACTGATGTTAGGTTCAAGAGAGTGGCTCCCACTGAATAATTGTTTGCTTTGCTGTGTATTTATTAGCACCTGCTCATTTGTCCCAAATTTTTTTTTGTATATTTTAGGGTCGTAGTATATCTAATTTTGATGAATTACTAAAGGCAGTTCCAGATTTCATAATTTTAAATCGTATTTGAACTTTGCGTAAATATCATTATCTCACTTTGTTTAGGTCTCTAAAATAAGATTTTAGGGTGACATTATGTTGCAAAGTGACAGCATGTCAAAAAACTGTAGCAGGACAATAGAGTAGTTACAAGGTTTTTTATTGTTTTTTATTTTTTTATTTTTTTTTTTTTGGGCAATCATTTTTCTAAGTTTCATCTTGACAATGAATGTTAGGCTAATGTGTTTGTGGAAAACACTGGAACTTTGTTTCAGGATTAACAAGCCGATGGATTCCACAGAAACATCAGCAGCACAACTGTTTTCAATATAGATTAAGCTAAATTATTCTAGTAAGCCAGAAAAAACAGCAACAACACACATTTCTGAAGGATCATGTGATTCCTGAAAACTGAAGTAATTGATGCTGAAAATTCATACTGATTCCATCCAGAGGAATAAATTTACAGTTTAAATATTCAAACAGAAAACAGTTCTTTTAAATTGTATTATTTCACAATAAAAAAAAAATTTACCAATAGTTTTTTTGTTTGGGTCAAATAAACTGTATTTGTATTTCTAGTACAATGACGTTTTGATGAAACATTTGCACTTTGTTATTTAGTTCCAATGTCATATTCAGTATTTGTTGTCGTCATTTTAAACCTTCACTGAAATGGCATATAAAGCGTTTTTCTCCTCTGTAAAAAGTTGATATTTTAGTGAGCCTATGGTTTGCAAAAGGGATGAGAACATATCAAGCTTGTGAACAGACAATAGAGTGAATTAAACAGCCTTTATGACCCATGTGGACTAAAATAGTTTTTATTAAACTTTGCACGCTGCTTTCCTGTTCTGTGTAACATGTAAAAATGTCAACGTTAATTTTAATAACTATGAGGCAACTATGCAGATTAGATGTTCATAACATCAAAGTGAACAAAAGCAAAGCAGCTTCAGTTTAACCAAGGTCCTTCAGCTCTTTCATCAACCTCATGTAGGCAATTTCACCAACAGACCTTACGGTTATTTTGGCCTAAGGGTCTTTCGACATGTTCCTTGTAAAACATTGAAAGGGCATTGTGCGTTGCACGTGTTTACTTATTTGCTACAGTACATTTGTGCAGGAAGTACATTTTGAACCCTGCTTGTATTTACATGTACTATGTGTCCTAGATTTGCTCTGTGGTGCTGATTGTTGATGTCAGGCTTAAATTGTCAGTGTTTAGCCTGAAAGAGAGAAGTGCTAGAGCATACACCTCCCACTGCTGTCACTGAACACAGAGCTTTCAATCGCGTGATGTTTGAAACTAAGGAGAATTGACCTGCCTCCTTTGATTGTTTCTGCTGCAAAGCTCATTTCCTCATGTGCAGCACCTGCTGTACTCCCCCTGTGACCGCTATCATCTGTGCATCTTCCTTAATACACACCGACACAAGGGTCTGATTGAGTAAACGTGCAATGCACACAGATTGATTGTTGAATCTGTGAATTTACCAATACTTTTGTCTAAAATATGTTCTACCTTTTTCAAAACATAATGGCAACAATTAAAACCACACAAATGAAAAAATCACAATGCTCAGGGTCAGAGGGCGGCCATTCAAGACTGTATGGGTCTACAGGCTTCCTTAGATGTTTTGATCCCAACGTATTTTTGAAATTTCACAAAATAATGAATAGCTGTCTGTTATGATTTAGTGGGTGGGACAACAGTACGTCCAATATTTTAATAAATATTCTAATTAGTCATTTTTAACTTTTTTGTAAAAAAATCTGTGCGTAGGAGATGAGGTTGCAATATGGCATGTTTCTTTTGACGGATTACACAGAAACAGCTCTGTTTTTCTTTCTCAAATGTGCTCTGGCCCCCCAAACACAAATATAAGGTGGGGTTTTTAGCATGGTAGTGTCCATTGCTTATGTTTTAAATTAATTTGATCCAGTGGAGCTACAGAATCGGGGTGTAGACACTGAATCGATGCTAGGACTTACAGTCCTAATATGAAATACATCCATGCAATTATTATGTGGCGCATTCGTATTCATATTCGTAAGATATAGTATTTGAGTCTAAACTCGTATGAACAAATGAAATTACTAGTGGGGAAACCGAAGCTTGTTTTTGGTAGACATGGAGTGTAAAGGAGTTATTTTTTTTTTTTTTTTTTTTTTTTTTTTTGGAGTTTTTTTTTTTTGGAGTTTTTTTTTTTTTTTGGTTTTTTTTTGTTTTTTTTTAACATTGCCATCCTATTCTGATCAAAGGAACGAATGTGAACACCTTACGTCATAATTACGAACTTTCTCAACTGGTAAATATTGAACTTGTGAGCTTCTTGTTGTCTACTGCCCTACAGAGACACATCTTTCTAAGCAGCATCCCTAAGTGTAAATGTGAAGCACAACTGGACTCAACTTTGAGTTTGATGTGTTAGCATGTTTGCCAACTTAGCACCTTAATAGATTAGAACAATATACATAGCTCACTTAAATATTGGGTGATAGAGTCCCCATTGTTTATTAATTAAACTATTTTATACTTACAGCTGGGTTTTCCTAAATTTTTTTGGCAATTCCTTTTGAGTGTAAAATTTTGTGACGTTAAATCTTGCCGGGGTGTTTTCTGTTTTTTTTTTTTTTTGCTTTTATCTGGCTCGCTAAAGTGACTTGAACGTAGACATTTCAATTGAAAATGCAAAACATACTTGAGGAATGCAAACTGCCCAGGATGACTTGAAACACTCCCATAGTGAATGACACCCAACCAAAACCTTTAAGACGCTGTCCAGTCTGGGCATGGTGGAGGAATGTACGATTTATCGGTCCGGCAACCAGGTATCATAACACTTTTCCTCATGGTAATACGTCGGCTTCTGAACAGCGGGATTTCATCAAACAGTGAAAAGAAACTCATGTATGAAACCCCATGTGATTTTCGGCACATACATGTTGGCAAGACTTCATTCCAAACAGATTATTCCTGATGTAAATCACGGTGTAATGAGACACTGTTGTGGTTAAAAAGACCCTCCTTTGTGAACATTGTAGAGAACATTAAAAGTGGTTAAATGAGTCATTTGGGTGCAAATGTACTAAAGTCTAAAATACTTTTATATTGGTACCTCCCACACAGAAGTATACCGTGACATGCCTTATTTACTCTTAGTGCTGAAAACAGTTCCTCGCTTGCAGCGAGACTTCACGAATGACGTCTTCACGGGGGGACTCAGCTCCTACAGTCTCATCCTGATGGTCATCAGCTTCTTACAGTGTGCAACAGACATCAGCCGCTCACGACATGCATACAAATGAGGTTTTCATAATAAAATAAACTTTGGTCTAGTCTCACATAGAAATCTGGTTCAGTACTGATTAAGCATATTTTAACTGCCTTTGTATGACTGGCAGTCATACTCCTTTCATAAATGACACCTTACCAAACAAATAAAGAGACTATGTGTACTCTTGGCTGCTGTTGACACCCCACAGTTGCACCCCAAGAATTTGATGCTTAGGAATCCCAACATGAACCTTGGGCATTATGGCTTCAGCGAGTTCTTCGCGCTGTATGGAAGACACTTTCAACTACCTGGAAGAGCGGGGCATCAGGATGAGAGAACGGCGGCCGCTTACATCGGCTAAAGAGGACATTCATGAAGGCCATGGATAATGGCTACAGGGCCCTCCATGCGCTGTATCGAGGACCCTCTTCTTCCAGGTGTGTTTCAAGCCATTAACTTTGGCCTATGATTAATTAGATGACCACTAGGGTTTTGAAACCGAGGCAATTTAACACTTTTGAAATTGTAGAAAATGGAGATGTTTGTTGTTGCTCTTTGTGCTTTAAGGGCAATACAAGTTAGTTTGATGAAACAGCAATGCTGAAAGTAAAACTCATTACTGGAATGAATGAATACAGTTTTTAAGAACTGTATTTCATTACAACTCCTGTGAAACAAATGTTTATAAAGTGTTATTCATGTTTCCACAAAACTACTAAAATGTTTCTTTAATAAAAGATCCACATGAAAATCACATTATTTTTGGTCTATCATTAATAGTGCTCATGAAAACTAACATATGTTGACAACTCCCCAACACCCCAAAACACAAGCTAATCTGTTTTGCCAATAAAAATGACAGGGGACATGTATAATACTGAGCTAAACATCTCCAGTTTAGCATAAACAGCTATCCAAAATGGAGTCCCAAACTTCGGAAGTGTACGACTGGATGATTTTGCATGGCCTATGATGACTCGTCCCACAATGTTCTGGAATGTTCCAGAAAGCACTACAATGTTACCAGAATGTTACAGAAACTTCCATCCTTTGCAAAATTCTTTAAAAAAAAAAATTTGTACAGAAAGTATGCGCTACTAAACCCAATGTTTTTAGAATTACTGATAGAAGTCCTTAAATGTACCTGACCTAAATATTTATGAAAATATTGATGCCTACATGAAAATAAAATAGTGACAAATAAGGGATAAAAAAAGATATAATTAGCATAACATTTTTTAAGCTGAACAGTATATGTTTAACTTCTTTTTGTGTGACTTTAGGTAATGAAGTGGTCAGAAGATCTTCCGGTGCCATGCAGGTTTGAAGGAGTGGCTTTTGACTACGCGTATAGAATCCTGGGTCCCAGCCCGTGTCACCTCTCTCACGTTCTTACCCCAACAAAGACAGTGGACAGGTACAGCTCTCATCTGCATTCATAGCACCTCAACCCTAATCTCTCAAATCCTATTTAATTTGCCAACTATCTTGTTCGCCTCAGCACTTTGGGGGCAGCATTTAATTAAAGTCACCCCGGCAAGTCATCGGACTACAGGATGTGGATCATAAAGAGTGGCGCGGGGCATCCACACAAAAGCACGCCCAAGCATTGAGAGGAATCGCAGGTACGTCCTCAATATGAATACCACGTTCTAACAATGTAATGAGTTGTTTTATATCATATGCAGTGTGTTTGTGTTTTTGATTGTACTTCATAATGTGCAATAAGTTCTCAATGTAGTAAGGCAATATGAACCATCTGAAGTGGACGGGTCACTCATGTCCCTGTTTTGAGAGGGAAGTAACATGCCTCGCCAAAATTGCACAAACAACAACTGTAGAAGTAAAATGAACTGTGTTTTAAGTTTGTCAGGTAGTTTAGAACGGTAATATTCAGGGTAATGCAGAATACCACAGAAAACTGAATACTCTGTGTAACTTTAAAAAAAACACTGGGTTAGTCCTTCAATGTATACATTAAACATTATGACAGAGCATCAGCATGTGTTTGAATATGTTGCTATCTCTTTAAGACCCTCACTGCACCAGATCTCAACCTGTTAATATTAAACGACAAGTTTTTGTTTCTCTACCTGTTGGGTAGAAATCGACTGTTTACTTGAAAATACTACAAATTAAAGATGGGCCTTTTGACAGTTTTGTATGGGGTATGTGGGCCACCTTTGCCAAACCCTTGCATTGTTGTCACTGCAGTGTATTGAAATAAATGGAGTTGAAACGCTTTCTGATGAAGCGTACTTTGTAGGTGCCCTGGTCGACGTCCGAGCGAAGTGTCCCTCAACAGCATACTTTGATCCCTTTCACACAGTATTCAGGACTTTGACTGTGATTCACGTTATATGTTGTATTTTGTTGATGTGGTGTTGGTTTTTTTTTATTTTTTTTTTTTATTTGTTTGAGCTGAGGAGCTGAGTTTTTCTTTTTTTTCGCTGATTGGTAGAGTTAGTTTGGAAATGGCGTATGTGACCGTTTGAAAGTGCCTGGGGAAGGTCCTCAGGCCAGAATCCGCCCATTTTCACCGGGTTCAGCCATGTTGCAGATGTAACCTTCTCTGATTTCAGCATACCTTGTAGTCGTGTATGCGACGTGATGTTTTTGCTGTTTTCTGCATGCAGTTCCGTCTCAAAAAGACTCTTTGGAGCAGGTGGAGCCATGCACACTGCTGGGTGTTAGTGTGGAGGACCAGCAGCAGAGGGACGCTCGGTGTCTCCTCACAGCGCAGACTCACACCATGTCCCCTCCCTCCAGACCTAAAAACAGCACTCCTCTCATCCGACTCGTCTCTTCGCCTGCGTACTCCGCTGTCCAGGCAAGTGAATATCGTTAAGCATCTTCCGTCACCACAGTTCATACTTTAACCCCTATAAACCTACTGCTTCATGGCTGATCTTCAAATGTTTTAAGGCCCTCCCCCCCCCCCCCTAACTGAATATCACAAGGTCGTGCGGGTCGCTGTTTGTTTTTTGGGGGGGGGGGGGGCGGGGGGGGGGTGATTCTTTAATGGAATTTTATAAAGTAAATGGTAGAATAACTTTAATATTGGTGGTGGAGATTTAATGATGAGTGTCAAGATATGAGATGCTCCAGTTTGGTGTGCGAATAACTTGGTGATTTATATGATCACATTTAAAACTGAAATGTTGATTTAATATGCATAAAAAGCATATTAAATGAAAGCTAAGTGTCAGTTTGAATGTTCTATAAAATAACTTGGGACGAATTAAGATGTCAGGGTTGAAGTAATGTTTCCATCGTCGTTCAGTCTCAAGTGTCGGACAGAAGTTTATGTAATTAAACTGTATTAAAATTTGTATTTAGTTTGATTTTTTGGAAACTTCTTTCATCTTTGCCCCTTGAACATTATCTGAACTAAAGCAGCTTAGGTCTATTTGTTTACCCCATTACCTTGTATTTTTATGATAAAAAGTCATGTTAAAATGACTGAGTATTAATTATGCCATCAGGCTTCTGCTGAGGAACTTATTTTATTTTTTTCCATCTCTCAATAAATGTATTGGGCATTATGTTTGTGATCGCCACCATAAAAAACTTTGCTTAGCGAAAACTACGCATTAAAAATTCATCTTATGTCATATTATATGGAGATATAGAGTGACAACTGATATTTATATGTATTTTATGTTGGTAGTCTGTAATGCTGTTATAAAGATCTCACTGATTTTGCATTTACAAGCTATCAGAATTTCATCTTTTACCATATTAATATAAGCAACTGCACCAAACTAGCATTTTTTTTTTGTATAAAAACCCATAAAGCCTGATGTATCAAAAATGATGTAACCTTTTAAGATTTTTGACTAGAGGTTCAGTACACTCCATTAGATTGTGATTTCATGTGTTCAGGCTTTTACAGGTTTATAATTCCTTAGCTTGTCATTCCCTCTCACATATTTGAACTTCTGCTCCTTCAGGACTCTGACTCCACACCGTATGTCGCATCCACCCCTGTAGTCACCTTCCCTCTCCAGTTCCTGGCACCGGTTCCCCTGCCAGCAGCGCTTCAGATGGTTAACGGCAAAGCCAGCATCACGGCAAGCACTCACCATGCCTCCGGTCACCCAGGTTTAGGGGCTGTTTTTGGTTGTTAGCTAACTTGGGATGATGAGATGATGATGATGACGATGATGCATTGATGGTTAGGTAACGCCCCCTCTGTTTGTGTTCTTCTCCAGGCGAGAGTGTCAATCCCAGGCCAATCTTCTTCTTCCACGCTCTACCTGGCAGACAGGTGTGGGTTATGGCAAAATGGACACCACCCCCATACTTCCCAATGCCCCCCCCTGCAGTCCCCCAAGCTCCCCCCAGCCCTCTACCCAGTCCCCACCACCATCCCAGGTAGGCGGTCTCCTCCGCATGCGCTCTCTCTACAATGCTGTCTGTATCTTGACACTGAGGCCCAACTTTCCCTCCCCTCCTTCAAGGAAGTTCTATTTTAATGACAAATTAAAGGGTATGGTGTCCACTCCAAAAATTACATTTTTCAACCAGTAATCACCTCTCATGTCCATTTGAAACCCTGTTTTTGACTGACTGACTTCTGAAAAAATTTGGTGAGAGAACAGGCTCAGTTTCCCATTGAGACCTGTCCATTATGTATATATTTTTTTTTAACATGCAGCGGAAGTCAATGGGATCTGAAAAAATATCATCTTTTTTGTCCCACAGAAGATAGACAGGTCATTCAGGTTTTTGGAGCAACATTATGGTGAGTAAATAATTTTAGGCTGAACTATACTACAATATTCAATGCGCAACTATGTCAAATCAGAATTACTCAACTTAATAACTCGCTCTGCCCTGGTGTATCAATGCTTTTTGTGAGATTGTGTTTTATGATTGCCTTTTTTTTTTTTTTTTTTTTTTAGATTGCCTTTTTTTTTTTTTTTTTTTTTTACGCTATGCAGTTTTTTTTTTTTATTAATTTTGTTTTGTTTAATTCGTAATTGTTTTTTATTTATTTATTGCAATTTTCCATGGACCTTTTGTATGTCCTCTACACACACAAAAAAAAAAAATATATATAATTAGTGATATATGATGTGTGTCGTGTGGTGTGTGTGGGGGTTGTTGTGTAATATATGATATATATATATTAGTATGTATATATATATAGTTATATATATATATATATATATTATATATATATATGATATATATAATATAATATCTATATTCTAAGTATATTTTTCTTTTTTTAATGGGTTTTTAATGAAACTTTTTTTTTTATGCTAATAAAGGATTCATTTATCTGATCAAATTATACAGTAGATCAGTCAGACTAACAATTCAGTTAATAAAATATTAAGAAATAATTACCATTTCTTTTTTGAATGAATTTTAAAATCGCTGATTTGCTGGCTCAGAAGTATTTCTATCAGTGTTGGAAACAGCTGTGCGCTTAATATTTTTGTTGGATTCTTTGAATAGAAGTTCGTACAGATTCATTCAAATATAAATCTTTTGTAATAATCCTATAAAACTCTGCGCTGTAAATCTTTTGGTCAGTTTAATGTGTCCTTGCTGAATATAAAAATAATTCCTACATTCTGAAATAAGTACTGTCCCCATACTTTTCAGTGTATGCATTTTGTTTAAAATTATTTAGAATCCGTTAGTTTCCTGTGTATGCTGAGGCTCTTTTTTCAGATGCTAGCATCGTTCCATAGTTGCCCTATCTTGGTTCTGGTATTTCCTGTAGAAGACAGGTCCAAGTTTTCCTCTGATAGCAGGCGTTCCACAATCCGCCGTGGTGCACAGTCCTGTCCTTATTCAACCGAGGCCACATCCAATACAACCACCGCAACCCTGGCGCCGCAGGAAGAGGGACAGTCCTGCCGGCCAGCGTCAGCAGATAAATAACGCCGCCGCTCCCTCTCCACTCCTCACTTCACTCCTCTTCCACCCCTCCCCTCCGGTCCCATCTTAAAACGACGAGAAGAGACTCATTGAGCCCTCCTACTGATGGGTGATGAGCACAGAGAGAGACCAGCGTTTGCAACCCAGCTCCTCGTTCAGTAGTTGTGGTGATGGGTGGTGCTAAGTAGTTCAGTCTGCCACTGAATCTGTGCATGTGTATGTAGACTCGGATGTTTTTTTTTTTTTTTTTTTTTTTTTTTTTTGGCCTGTGCAATCTTCCCGAAGAAGCTTCAAGAACAGGAACTGTTTTTTTTGTTTGTTTTTTATTTTGTTTTGTTTTTTTTGGTTGTCTACTCCACAACTTCCTGGTTGAAAGGTGAAACGTTCCTTTTTGTGTATGTTTGGTGTGTGTGTTTCATGCTCAATTGTTTTCCTCGTCTTCACATTTTCGGGTCTAAACGTGACACCCTTCACAAGGTGGGCGACGAACTGGATTCAGTGGGTTTCAAGTTTTGTTTGTTGTATCGGGGTGTATGTATGGGTAACGCTGGCTTCGAATCCTGCACTCAACATGCTTCCAGAGATCCCCACTGTATTGACTCTACACATCACGCAACCTTTACTTTTTTGTGCAATGTGCATATCTTCTAAATTTCTATATTTTTCGTTCACTCTGGAAAACATGCTTAATTTTTTTTGTTTTTCTTCTGTCCAGCATTTTGTTTGTTTGTTTTGTTAAAAATGTTTTTATTTTTGTAATGTTTTTTAATTTTGGTTCAGCGTTTACAGATCCATGTCAGACCAGGCACAAGTTCTGTTTTAAAAAAAAACTGTTTTTGAGAATTGATATTCCCTCTTCCCTCTTTTCTCGGCATAAATTGCACCTGGACGAGCGTGAGTTAAAGCAGCAAGTGTAGATCTCGCAGAACGACTTGCCTATAGGTGCCGCCATTTCCCACTTTGTGTTGAGCTTCAGAGAAACTCATCTGTTGCTTTAATTCGTCTCGTTCATCTTTAAGGTTGTAGTTGTGTGCCATTTAGGCTTTAGGCCTTTGATTGAACAGATTGAAAACCAATAGAGATGGAAAAACACTTAAGCCCTTAGTCTGTACGCGCTTTCATTTATATCTGTGTGTGTGTCTGTCCTTTTTACAAATCACTCTAGGTAAGTGTGAGACGTGAATTATTTTAGGGAATCTCTAATGAACGTGCGAGCAGGACTCCAGATCAGTGCAGCTTTATGCAAGGTGCCCTAATCGGGACCGTTTCGGACTTCTGAACGGGCACCCGAATCAGACTAGTGGAGAAAGGAATTTATTTTGATTCCTTTCTGGAATCTTGACGTGCATTTATTGCCCAGGTACATGCGCTAATATATGCCTTTTTGGTAATTACCCCTATTCCTGTACTGTATTGTATTGTTTTTTGGGGTTGGGGGGTTGGGTTCTGTTTGTATATGGCACACTAAAACTGTATTGCTGTTGCTCAGAACGTCACAGGCATACAGGTTATTGTTACTATGCAAGTGGAGTTTTGAAAATCTCTCTTCCTGTGTCCCTCACGACGGCCGTTTGCTTGTAAATCTTGTGAAAAACTCAACCGGAGTGACCGTTAACAGAGCCGGGCCTGAGAGCGACGCATCAAAGTACACGTGAACAGTTCCTGTATGCAAGTTCAATCTGTATTCATGGAGGAAGAACAGCCCGACGTCTTGTCTGGAGTTTTTTCGGAGCAGATATTTCCTTCTGGAGATCAACCGGACTATTTTACTGCTGTCACAACGCTAAAACCATGTCTTGCAACCTATATGGAATGACTGATTGCCACAAACTTGCGTGACGCATTTTACAAAGTCATATCTGATACGGAGACAACGGATTGTCCTTGTAACTCTTGACTCACCTGCCTATCAATGCAATAGGGCAAATGTAACTCTAATAGCAGTTTCTGCTTTAGATAGAACCAGCATCTTTTGCAAAATGGGTCAGACATTGAGGCAACTCTCCCCCTCCTTCGGTTCACACAAGGACCTACTTTACAGGTGATTTGTCTGAATGAAAATGGCTCCCTGTTTTTCCCCGAGTGAATCTGTGAAGGTGTGTGGGAAAGGTGGAAGTGTTTCACTCTGTAATGGTTTGACATTTGTGGTGATGTACTTGCTTGATACAGTGTGACACTCCTCATTGAATCTCAATGATGGATTTTAAATGTAACCCCTTTTTTTTCTTTTTTTTTTTTTTTTTTTTTTTTTGACGTCTGTTATGTCGCAGTGGCCAAAAGCACTCCTTGTCAATCCTTAACTGAAAGCCCTCAGTGTGGCCGCCCAGCATCCAAGAGATCAGACGGAGGAATTGTTTTTGTTTTCCTTCAATATTTTTATGTATTTTTTTTCTATTTTATTTTTTAAATAAACGTCTTAAAACCACGCATGCACTTGCAGTTTATTTTTCTACTTTAATCGTTTGAATAAATTAATGAAATATTAAATGGTGCTTTGCTAGATCAGCACTAATGGCAGATGTTCGGGAGAGTTGAAAACACTAGGATTGTAGCTGGTACTATTACTGATATTTTAACACTAGATGTGGGCTTTGCACTTCATATGGCAGAGCTCTTCAGTTTGTACTCTAAACAGATAAACACAAGCTGATAACAAATTATTCTTTGCTAGTAAGGACAGAGACTCCCACAATGATGTAAGTTTATGTGCATGAATTTGGTAAAAACAATAGTTGTCTTTAACCTTGTAATGCATGACATATGAAATGATAGTCTGATTTGTTTTTATGAAAAATGACTGAAACTTTAGACAATATATATATATATATATATATATATATATATATATAATATATATATAATATATATATATATATATATATATATATAAAAATGCATAAAAACTGCATACGTGTTTGTGGTTGAGAACCACTGTCATAGTTGAAATATCAAGATTTTATGACTCCAGGAAACAACACATCAGTTTTGTTCACAGGCACAGACTCCGCAAAATATGCTATTTGGTGCAGATGCTTATATTATTAATATGACCCAAATGTGAAATTAAATTCTTATAGACTGTAATGTTAATCAATGAGTTGTTTTTTTTTTTTTATAAATAGCAGTAGTTATAACGGACTACTTAAAATGCAGAAATATATGACATAACACTTTGTAAACACTGATTTTAAAAGGTGCTATATAAATAAAGCTTTACTTAAGTTGTCACATTTTAGGTATGACTAGGTGTATTATATAACAAAATATAGAAGTCTCAATTATTTACTTTTTTCCCACATTCCTATTAATTCTTGTTCATCTAAAAACAAAAACTTGACTTATGTTGTCCTATTAATTCTTGTTTATTTGTTTTCAAATCTTTTTTAAACCACTACAAAACATTTCCAAGAAGCAGCAACCCATAACTGCTAAATAAAGAAATATCTTTGCATAAATTAACTATTTAGGTGCAGTGGCGCCCCCAGAAAATTTTAATAGGGGTGGCCAGATGAGGCCACAGTAAATCTTGGGGTGGCACATCAAAAAATAAATAAATAAATAAAGGGTTTGCTGCACTATTGACAAAAAAAATGATATCTCTGTGATTTCTGGGATTTTATGGATAACGAAAATAGACAATATTTTGCTGTGTGTGTTATTGTGCTGATATCTTATTTCTAAGTGTGCTGACAGCTGTGGCTTTTTTTTTTTTTAACCTTTACGCCATTTTTTTTTCTAAAAGTGTGCACCATCTTTTAAGGTCAGACAACTTGCATTTGGGCTGTTTACCAAGCAAATGCAATCAGTATCAACAAAATTGATCTTTGCAATGCAGAGAAAACAGAAAACTGCATCTGAAGTGCCATTAGATGTTTTACATACTGTTTAATGGAGCTCTGAGGGAACATGGAATACTTTAACCTGGAGTTACAAATTAATAAATAATGTTTTGATATTTTAAAAACATAAAACATTGAAAACTGATGTTTGAAATTGTTTAAAAAATGAAATTGGTACCTTAAATGTGAAATTAAAACAGCCAGTAGGTGGCAGCGAGTCACTTTTAATAAGTGAGTCATTGCGATTGAACCGAATCATTTAAACGGTTGATTCATTCAGGAACGAAACACTATCATGTTGCTCAGAGACGCAAAAACAGTGGCTGGGTTTGGAATGATTTTTTGTTTTTAGAAATAGAGCGCAAAAAGTGAATATGTTGTCTAAAACGTAAAACTCTTGATATTAACTTCTTGTTTATTGAACTGTTGGATGAAATCAATGTCACATTTGCAATTATGCAGACTTCTGGAGAAAAACGTCACTCTTCGTGTGATAGTAACTATATTAAATGATATATAAATTATATAGATCTAAAATTAATAGATTTAAAATAGATTTAAATTAATAGTAGCCACTGCAAATCATCCTAGGGGTGGCCACAGGGGTGGCCAGAGTTTACGGCCACCCCTGGCCACCCCTTGGGGGCGCCCCTGTTTAGGTGTGGGGTTGAATGCGTGCACTCACTCCATAATGTTCACTGCGGTTTCGGACTGGGTCTCTGGCGCGCGCGGTTACAAGTGAATCATTCATCTAAACGATTCGTTCAGAAACACTGATTCGTTCGGGAGCGAATCTCTTCTGTGTGTTTCTGAAGACTCGCAGAGTTTCTTCTGCTCTGTCGGTTGGAGTTGGTTTCGTTGGATGAAAAAAACGGTGCAGGTAACTGGCAAAATATCGGGTCTAAAAATATAAAATACTACATATAAATGGCTTGTTTATTGAACTAGTATAAAAGCAATGTTACACTGTAGTTTTACTGAATAGCCTATTAGAGCGTCCTACGGTTGAATCACATTAGTAACGTTACAAGTGAGGAAACTATATTATAATCCTGTTTTCCTGTTAAATTGGATATGTAATATTACTACTTGAAATGATGACTTCAGCCTATAAGAGTATGATGTTTTGCAACGCTAGAATTTGTTTACGTTCGTGTTTTAATTATCATGATCATTTTCTGTGTGCTTTACTAACCTGTTTTTGCTAACATTTGCTAAACATGTTTTTTACATTTACTTTACTGTAAACCCTGACATATGAGATAATAGTCAGAAATATATTTTTTTAAATGGAAGAGTTTGTTAAACTTTTATACAGCATCTTGCATGTTGAAACATTGCATGTGTTTTTGTTGAGTATCATATTCAGGTTTTTGTATGGCTCATATAATATGATATAGGAGAATATGGAGCTCATACACCTGGTTTATATTGCTGATATTTATATGGCCAAAAATAAATTCTGATAGCTTGTAATGTAAATCAACGAGATCTTCATAACAGTATAACAGACAATACATATAAATATCAGTTGTCACTTGATATCTCCCATAATATGTCTTATAAGATGATATTTGAATGCTTCTGTTTTACAATTAACATTGTTTTTATAATCATAACTTAAAATATTAATAACAATATAAATATTATTCTGACATTTACTTTATTAAAGCATCAAGACATGAAGGTGAACAAAACTATAAACTATCAATCAGAGCAACAGGCTTTTAAGCGAAGTTGTGTTTCAAACATGATCCAGTAGGCTTTATAGGGATAAGAGTGAATGTTTAGTGCTAGTTTCGCTCAGTGTGCACATTTTTTTGTCATACATCGACAGCCCTTACAAAAATGTAACTGGAGTTCAGTTGTTATTGAAATCTAACCAGAAAGTAGCCACAACTATCATCCAATAAGAAATTACAATTCATCTGAAGTACGACTAAATATCATGGCAGACAAAAAAAAAATCAAATCTTATTATACCATGGTTTATTACCATCACATCACCTATTTTGTAAAAGCGTATGGTCTTTTGACTTCTAGGTAAACACCCCAAAACTTAACGTGTAAAAAGGGAAAGAAAGTGGAAGGAAGATGTTAAGAGAAAAGGACTGAAGTTGATAGAAATCGCTGCACCCTCATGATGTGAGATGATGTTTGAAGAAGCTCCAGAGAGATAATGGAGTCAAACACAGGACTGAGCAATTGGACCTGGGCTGATAGGGAAGAGAGACGAATCAAAGTCTTCTCCAAAACACCTCCGAGCAGCTCCAGCAGTAATGAAAACCCTTGCGAAGCGGAGGCTGCTGAGGCATAAAATATGTGTTGCTATTTTGAGAGACGTATTGGAAAAAAAATCGAAACGGATAGATTTGGCCTCCTTTCTGCACAGAGATTTTTATAAAAATACACTCATGAAACAATGGGTTTGTCACCATATAAAGCTACAGCCTTGTTTCTGGAACACATAGTAAATGAGATTTCCAGTACCAGCATTGTCTCTTCTCCTCATCAGTACACATAACCACAACTTCTCAATGACAAAAGATGTGTCATCTGAAAAACTGGCAGCTTTCCACGTTGCTTACGAGGTGAACTGCAAGTGCGCACAAAGGAACTGAGGGGCTGAGGTGTTGTCAGTTATCTATGCAAATCTTCAGAAGCTCAAGATGAAGGTTTCCTCACGCTGGGCAGATTGTTAAACTGCTCTATTTTTCAGAGTACGCTGAAGCCCGCGGTGGGGAAACAATTGATATAACTTCATTAAAAGTCTTTTTCTTTCTGCCATCATGGTGTCACACAAAGTGTAACCACATTATATTTTATAGCTGTACTTGTCCCTTTGAAAAGAGAGGCAGTTCCCTTTTTTTTTTTGGAGCAAAATGAGTTTCTGGTTGGGCTCAATATGCTCTGGTCACTTGTAATTCTCTCTCTTCTGACAGTGGACCTCGCTTAATGAACCAGATGATGAATAGGGGGAGACTCATATGGCAAAAAATATTCAAAGATTTATTGGAAGGGCTCTTATCTATCAGTGCAGGTGCGGGAAGATAAGTCTTTTCGGTCTAGACGTGGTCGCCCGTGACGTATAATTGTGACATATTTTTGTTGCTGCGGGGCTAAAAAAAAAAGCAGAACCTAATTAACCTGATGACACCCCTCAATTACATGTTCAACAAAAAACCACCAGAACCACCAGAACAAAACTATCCAGATATGCCATCACAGTTGTTTCTCAGTATCACTGACATGAAGGGTGAAAAGAGTCAGGAAAATTGCCTTGAGAATCCAATTAATTCTTCCACATCACGTCACTGCTTCGAACACGCCAAGCCAAAGACAAAAGATATTCTCACAGGAGATGTCGGGAAGTTGCTTCTTTTGCTCCCTGATAACAATTACTTCTAGCTTGTTACCACGGAGGCAAATATTTTATATACACACACATACTTGATTTTTACAAAGAGGGTTGGTCTTATGGTTTGTTTGTATAATATATTACATTTCATGGGAATATTATGTATAAGTTCCCTCTTAATTTCTTTAGAGTCTAGTTTATTTAAAAAACTTAAACATTGACACATAACCCATGATAAGTATTATATTTGATTATATTATGTGGACTATTATATAACATTTCCTCCTACTGAGTCTCGTTTTAGAAATAATGAACACTGGCGTATAAACCCAAGTGAAATATTATATTACATTTGATTTTACTGTGTGAGTATTATATAACATATTGCGTTTCCTCCTAGTTTCCTTCAGAGTCTAGTTTATTTAGAAACAAACATTGACATATAACTTGTTAAAATATTTTATTTTGATTATATTAATTTTTGTGAATATTATATAATATTACATTTCATCCTACTTCCCTTTAGAGTCTAGCTTATTTAGAAACATAAACGTTGAAGCATAAACCCGTGTTAAATAATATATTGTATTATATTATTTTTTGTGAATAATATAATATTATAATATTATATAATATTATGTTTCCTCCTACTTCCCTTCAAAGTCTGGTTTGTTTAGAAACATAATCACACATGATACATAACCCATGTGTATTATATTGTATTTGATTATGTCTGATTACTACTTTCTTTAAGTTTATCTAGAAAAATAAACATTAAGGCATATCCTGTGATAAATATCAAATATTAGTATAGTATTTTATATTAAATATTATATTAGGTGCCTAATTCATCTCCTTTTTACTAAGTAATTGTTGTGCTGTGTTGACAACAGCATTAAAAATGCTACTCAGTAAACATTTTTTCATTTATTTTTTTGACTGACTGATCCACATCGCTATGATCAGATGATCATAAGTCTTAAATGCTGGTTATTCACTGCTGTCATTAATGTTGTGTGTTTATTTTGTTACTGAGAGAACACTGGCAGCACATATTATTTACATATTCATCTGATCTCTGCTCTCAGCAGTGAGGATGGGCACCAGGATATTTGCTTACAGTACATCGTTTGCAAAGATATTTCTGACTTCTTTTTACCCCTAAAATGAACTTCGCTGTGTGCATTTCGGGGCCTGTAGTCCACCTTGGGAGCAGATTTCAAATGTCTGTTGCAAAATTTTTACAATTAGTCTCATTTGCAGCCATTTATTGCCGCGTTTCCACCGAAATAACCCGGAACAATTGTACCAGGAACTTTTTCCCCAGGAACTATTTCCCCAGACCTGTTGCTTTCTGTGTTTCCACCACAGTCTAAAGTACCGTGAAGATTAGGCAAATAGTCTGGTGATGTAGGTCTGCGCGTGTTTCTCAATACAATGCAAATTTCAGACTTGTCCATTAATTCTGCAAACAGCAGCATACTTGATAACATCATTCAGCTCACCTTGGCTACTGCAATTTTCCTCACTGTATATTTACAATAAGACGAAATATGATATTAAACACCACTGCCTCCTTTTGTTTTCATTTATACATAATAATAGCTACAGAAATGTACTTACTTCAGGGAAATGTGTATATATACAGCCTACATTACAATGAAACAAAATATTATATCAAGTGCCTCTTTTTATTTTCATTTTAACATATAGATAAATTGAATAAAGCCCAAAGATCACCTGTTAGATTTACCCAAAACTAATTATATTTTATGTTTAACCACTAAAGAGACATCAGAGCCAGCGGCAAATATCAGAAGGACTAGCCGAGTTGAGACTGCTCTAGGCGGACACATGAGCACCGAGCTCCCGCTGATCGCATGGAGCTGATCATCTCGGAAATCGGTGAAACACATTTTTTAAATAGGCACTGTCTTTATAAATAAACCGCAGATTTGAGTTTTAAACAACTACATTCTCTCCTGAAATACTTTTGAAGCTACATTTCATGACACAGCAACAGTAATATGAAAATTATCCAAATAAATGGAGGTTGAAATCACAATGCTGCGTGAACTCAACCAATCAGCATGTTTAGCGCTCAAGTCCCGCCCACGAAACCTCCAGACCTTTGAAAAAGTACTACCTCGTGAGCAGGGACTTTCTGAGGGGCATTTTTTTACCCAGAACTTTATTTAGATCCTGGTTCCTCCGGTGGAAACACACCAAGTACCAGCCCAAAATCCCTAGTTCCTGGGTAAAGTTCCAGTGGTGGAAACGCGGCTTAAGTCACAGTCTGAAATCTTGTTACAGTATCTTATGCAGCAAATTAAAAACAACATTGTTTTCCTTCCACATTCTTTTTGAGTTACGAAACATAAGCAGAAATGCATAACTCATGGTAAATTACATCAAATTATACAATTACAAGAAACTTTACATCAAAACATGATGTGAAATCAGGAGGAAAACACCAACTGGAGCAAACTTAATGGCATTAGGGGTTAGTGAGTGACCCCAGAGAATGCAATTTGCTTCTCTTAGCTAAATTCTCAAGCAAATGTGCTCGTCCGTGCATATGGGCCTATTTTAAGGGAAGGTACAAAAGGTTGGTCAGATTTTAAATTAGTTAGTGCATTAGTGCATGTAGAGCTTTAATGGGCATCACAGACCCGTGAGAAACAACCCGTTATTTTACCGACTTGAGAGAGCCTCACTGTGTAAGGCTGATATTGAACATCTAAAATGTGCATGCAACAGAATATGCACATATTCAAGAAGGCTAATATATCAGAATCAGAATCAGAATGAGCTTTATTGCCAGGTATGTTTACACATACAAGGAATTTGTTTTCGTGACAGAAGCTTCTGCAGTGCAACAGAATGACAGTGACAGAACAAAAAACACAGATAATAAAAAGAATTAAAAATATAGAATAACAATATACAAATTGACAATTGTATGTGCAGGTATATTACAATAGACAGTTTTGTATGTACTAAGTATGTGTCTTAGATAAATAAGTTTCTGAGATTAAAAACATTATTGTGTGATCCACAGTTATTGTCAAGTGTTCATGAGATTGATTGCCTGAGGGAAGAAAAATGTTCCTGTGTCTGGTCGTTCTGGTGCGCAGAGCTCTGTAGCGTCGACCAGATGGCGGCAGTTCAAAGAGGGAGTGTGCTGGATGTGAGGGGTCCAGAGTGATTTTGCCAGCCCTTTTGCTCACTCTGGATGAGTACAGTTCTTGTATAGAAGGTAGGTTTGTACCAATGATTCACTCAGCAGTCCGGACTATCCTCTGTAGTCTTCTGAGGTCAGATTTGGTAGCTGAGCTGGACCAGACAGATATTGAAGTGCAGAGGATGGATTCAATGATCGCAGAGTAGAACTGTTTCAGCAGCTCCTGTGGCAGGTTGAGCTTCCTCAGCTGGCGAAGGAAGTACAACATCTGCTGGACCTTTTTGGAGTCAATGTGAATGTCCCACTTTAGGTCCTGAGAGATTGTGGTGCCCAGGAACCTGAATGACTCCACCGCAGTCACAGTGCTGTCTATGATGGTGAGTGGGGGGAGAGCAGGGGCGTTTCTCCTGAAGTCCACAATCATCTCCACTGTTTTGAGCGTCTTGAGCTCCAGGTTACTGAGACTGCACCAGACAGCCAGCTCTTTAACCTCCTGTCTGTAAGCAGACTCGTCACCATCCTGAATGAGGCCGATGAGTGTGGTGTCGTCTGCAAACTTCAGGATTTTGACAGAGGGGTCTTTAGATGTGAAGTCATTGGTGTACAGGGAGAAGAGCAGTGGGGAGAGAACCCAGTCCTGAGGAGCTCCAGTGCTGATTATACGGTTTGACCTGTTTGTTCTGTAGGCAAACTGAAGAGGATCCAGTAAGGGTCCAGTAATGTCCTTCAGGTGGGCCAGCACCATTTTTTCAAATGACTTTATGACCACAGACGTTAGAGCCACAGGCCTGTAGTCATTTAGTCCTGTAAATTTGGATTTCTTTAGAATGGGGATGATGGTGGAGCGTTTGAAGCATGAAGGGATTTCGCACAGCTCCAGTGATCTGTTGAAGATCTGTGTGAAGATGGGGGCCAGCTGGTCAGCACAGGATTTCAGACAGACTTGTGTAACACAATCTGGGCCTGGTCCTTTTTTCCTTTTCTGCTTCCGGAAGACCTGGAACACCTCATCTTTGCTGATCTAAATTGCAGGTGTGAGGGAGAGGGGTGTTGCAGGAGGTGTGAATGGTGTGAATGGTTGTGTGGAGAGGTGTTCAGGGCAGGTGTGGGGTGTTCTTTCAAACCTGCAGTAGAACTCATTCAGTAAATCCTGCTCTGCTTCATTAGTCCATCTTTTTACAGTCTTTACTGGTTTAACTGATTTCAGTTTATGTCTGTAGGTCGGTATAAGATGAACTAAACAGTGATCAGAGAGGCCTAAAGCTGCCCGTGGAACAGAGTGATATGCATCCTTTATTTTGGTGTAATAGTGGTCCCATATATATTACTGTCTCTAGTGGAACATGTGATGTGCTGTCTGTATTTTGCCGAGAGATTTGCTTTATTAAAGTCCCCAAGAATGATTAAAACAGAGTCTGGGTGTTGTTGTTCTGTCTCTGTGATCTGATCAGCGAGTTTCTGTAAAGCTGAGCTCACGTGCGCTTGCGGTGGAATGTAAACACTCACCAGAATGAACGAGTGAAACTCCTGCGGTGAATAGAACGGCTTGCAGTTAATGAAGAGTGTTTCTTGATCTGAACAGCACATCTTCTTTAACACTGTTACATAAAAACACCACCCGCCGCCGCGTGATTTCTCTGTTGATTCTGTGTGTGAGTGAAGTAAGAAATACGTAGCGCTCTGAACAGCTAAAAGACCTGCAGATGGAGCGCACTGTCTGGAATGGCGTCGTTTAGCCAAGTTTCCGTGAAACACAGAGCAGCAGAGTGTGAGAAATCCTTATTTGTCGGGGAGAGCAGAAGGAGTTTGTCCATTTGTGGGTAGAGAGTGGAGGTTTGCCAGATGGATGCTAACCAACGGCTTTCGAAACCCGCGCTTCCTGAGCTTCACGAGGGCGCCGGTTCTCTTACCCATCTGCGCGTCCCGAAGCCAATTACAATGTCCAGCAAAACACCAGAATAGTCGAAAACCGGTAATATATTGGGTGATGTGTAGTTCCGAATGTCCAGCAATTCATCTCTGGTGAAACTGATTGCAGGAATATAACTAAAGACAGGACAAACTAACAAAAACACAAAAAAACAACTGCAGAGCACGCCACAGAGGCCGCCATCAGCATCGGTGCCATTACATTACGATATTATCACACACATACTGTGTGTTCTTTGTTCCCTGCTCTCATTCTGTCATCCCCACCCAGCAGATGTTATGCATCACTTCACAGTTACAGGAAGAAAAGAAATGAAACACACACTGGGAAAAGTTCCAAATTACCAAAGGTGTGTATGACAAACAAAATGATATGCCGACAAAATGCTCCGCAGTGAAAATCCCAGCCGCTTGTTAGCCTGTTTAAGGTCTATTTTTGGATCTTGGAGACACCTACCTCTTTTACAGCTTCAGAATGCCTGAAACCCACCAATCAAATGATCCGAATGTTTCCAACACTATTCAGTTTAACAATGGCTTGAACTTTTTAGCTGGCTGTGGAATTGGCATCTTGACCTGTGGTTGACATTTGTTTGGATCCTGAAAGATTGTCTGGCTTCAGTGAGTATTCGCTTTCATGAGGGCTTTCTGTCCATATCGTGAGGACGCTTCGTGCGGTGACTAGTAATGACCAGTAATGATTTGGTATGTGAGATTACAGACAGATTCTGATTTGAACATCTTGAGATGCCTGCAGTCTGTCCTTGCAGATAAGAGGCTCTTCAGACAGATTATTACTGAGATGGAAGACTCGAGGAGGGACTGAAGTATTAAAGAACATTAGAAGTTAGACTTTCAAACCTCGCCAGAGATAGTGCTGTGCATCCCTTAATGATTTAAACCCCCTGCTGCTGCTTTCAAGTAGTAGTTCACTCAAAAAGGAACATTCTGGCATCATTTACTCACCCGCATGTCCATACAACCGTGTATGTTGCTATTTTTTTTCTGTGGAACAAAAAAAGAATGATTTTTGAAGATTTATATTTAGAATATTTAGAAACATTTAGAATGTTTATGCAATTCTACAATTACAGTTCAACTTCGTCTAAATAAAACAGCAATACCATAAAAGTACACTATGAAAAAAAAAAAGGAGTATTTTTTTAAGTTTGAGCACGTTTTATAAGAAAATACGATTTCAGCTTCAAAATTTCATGTTTAATTCTGTCCAAACTTGCCATTTCTTTGTAATGACTTCTGGCAAATTTTGAGTGAATATTGTTTTTAAAGTAAATTCTGCTCCAGTTTTTGTTTGTTTGTTTTTTGTGTGTAATAACATTTCACAATATTGATCAAATAAATGTAGCCATTGTGAGTGTGGGAGAGATGTCTTCCAAAAACATTAACATCTTACAAACTTTTAAATGCTATAGCATACACTAAAAGACACAAAATTTATTGATTGCATAGGATCTTTAAGATGCAGGTGTTGTACCCCAGGTAGTTGGGATTCAAACTTGTCAGTGCTCAGTAGGACAAAAATTTGACTTGTAAGCTCTCCAATCAAAGTCTATTGATGATAATACCACACAACATGGCAACAGTGAGCTTCGAGCAATGTAGAGATGTCACCTCCGTTACCGGAGGCTAGGGATACTGATGATGCCTCCAGCACTTCAGTGAGATGAGGTTTGCACCAGCAAACGAAGGTCATGCTTCAGGTTGCACTGGCTGGTTTTGTATACATGCATTTGCGTGGCTATGGAGCTCTTTTCAGATCTAGTGCACATCTAATTGAGATCATCAGCCCATTTCACTGGACAGACTCAGTGGAGTCAAAATTCAGCAGAGTGCCACAGTCTCACACAGCGATTAGGCCAGGGCCGCTTTAATGGAGGCTGTCTAACGAAGGTCTTTTGTGCTTATTCTCAACTGTGCAGTGCTTTGCATGTGTTTCATCTGAACAAAAAGCCTCAGACTTGGACTCCACATGGGTTCCAAGGTGCTGAAGCAGGCTTTTTATTATTATTATTATTTATTATTATTATTATTATTATTATTAAAAAGAATAGATTGTCTCAATATTTCACCTCAATGCTTCAGGTCCTGTCCTGCATTGGGATTTGGCTGACAACATCAAGCAGTTTTTTTGGAGGATAATGCGAGCACATTTTCTATGTCTTGATCAGCAAATCAGCATATCAGACTGATTTCTGAAGGATCATGTGACACTGAAGTCTGGAGTAATGATGCTGAAAATACAGCTTTACATCACAAGAATAAATTACATTTTAGCATATATTCAAAAAAGAAAACAGTTATTTTAATTTTCTTAATATTTTGCAATATTACTGTTTTACTGTTTTATTCAAATAAATGGAGCTGAGCATAAGAGACTTCTTTAAAAATCACAAAAAAATTCTTAACCGACCCCAATCAGCTTTTGAATGGTAGTGTGTGTCCTAAGTGAATTTCAGTACACTTTTTACACTGAAAATCGCTCTGAAGAAAGGAACAAGCCTCAAATGTTGCATCGATTTTCTGGTTATCTTCAGTGAGCTTTATCCACTATGCCACATCACTCTAACGTGGATGACATGAATTAAAATATTCTATTATAGATATGATTACCTGTCATGGGTAGAGTCAAATTTTAATTTGTTTTATTCCTGTAGGTTTAGTGGTTTCTGACATCCAATTTTTCCTGGATTGGTGACATTTCCACAAGTCAGCGCTCCAGGGCCTCAAGACCAGATCTGATTTCCCTTTGATCTATTACCCTTATATCCATCTGTTTTTTTTATTCCAACGGGTAAAAAACATGCATGTGGATTATAGTTCTGTACTGTATTTGATTCAATAATTCAGCTCTGAATTATTCACTTCAGCTAAATGTTTAATCATTGATTGCAGTGATGATTTCATCCACAAGTGCACTCTCACCTCAAGTGTCTCTGGTGGTCAGCTATAATGACTCTTTTGTTATTAATGAGGTGAAAGATTTTTCAGTCATTTTCATGTTATTTGAACAATCTTTCTTTTGCAAGTGCAGCATTGACGTAAAGACGTTGAGAAGAACTGGGAGGTTCTCTCTTCACAGAGCTCTTGACCGGCACGGCTGCTGACTCAACTGAAGCAGACAATTTATTGTCTAATTACCTCTTGAGAGTGTAATCACAGTCACCCCTCGCAGCTTCAGAAGACCTTCTGGAATACAGCAGGATTACTTAGTACATAAAGAGAGTCGTCTGAGAGACTCGCAGGTAAAAGAGCAACTGCCGGTGACAGTGATTTTAACAAGTATGACGTGTTCCTGGATCTCTGTCCGTTATTTCTAAGCATTAGCTGCCTCTAAAATCAGAAGCAAAGTATAGGTTGGTTTTCGAGGTGAGCAAAGATAGCTTAACTCTAAAACTAAACCTTGACTGGAATGACCAACAATGATCTTGGATCCTGTCCTTCTTGGTGACAGTAGCTATGAGGAAATGTTTGATCATGTTTCCTGTTTCCTCTTCTTTCTTTTCAATCAGTCTCTTGTCTTTGGTTTTTCATTCATTAATGTTGTTTTTATTGTAAGTCTCTCCCCATAAAGGAATATTAAGGGGATCTCTTTAATATCCCCATTGTTTTCCCAGATTGCAATGAGATAATATGGAGCAAAATCAAAATTAACTTTTTTTTATTACTATTACTTATTATTTACTATTTACTACTATTATTTATTATTTACTCCGAGGCAGAAGTTGTCAGAAATCTCGTATTTGTCTTCTAGAGTTTCATACTAGATTTTTCAAAGTCTTGAATTGTGCCAAGGTTCTAAAAAGTCTGAAATCAGAAGTCCATTGATATGAATTAAAACATTTTAATCTAGCTATTATTTTTTTGTTCATTTATTTTTTAAATATGATTATATTATGATGTATGATTTATTTATTTATTTATTTATTTTTTCACCTAATAAATCTCATATTAGTTTTATATATATAAATATATTTTTATTAATTTACTATATACTACACAAGGGATTTTTTATTATTTATTTATTTATTTATTTATATTATTATATTTATGATTCCATTTAAAGAATTTTAGATTGTTTATATTTAAATTATATATATATACTGTATATATATATATATATATATATATATATATATATATATATATATATCAACCTAATAAATTTTAAGTTTTTTATATTATTATATTATATATAGTTTATTCATTTTTAGATGTAGATTTTTTATATTTATATCATTTCTTTCTTTTTTTTATTTTCTGTATTATATATCACTTTATTTTTTCCAGCCACGGAATATCTGAAGAATCAGAGTTGATACGTCAGTGAAGCAGAGCCACGTGAAAGTCTCCTGAGCTATGAAAGAGCAACATCTGAGCGACACATTTTCCTCTGCGTGTGTAATCAGTCATCTCTGATTAACTCGTATCACTGAACCTGCCACACACTGCATAGCAGACATTATACTGCGCCTGCTGGATCTCTGTCAAGCCCACCACTCCCTTTCCTCTCTCCTCCTTTCTTTTACATTCTTTTGAAGACTTTCTCTTCCTCTCTCCGACACAGACTCTACAAAGTCACTACTAAGAGCTTGCTCTCTGCCTTGCTGTCAGACCGGCACCCGTGTTCTCTCTCTCTCTCTTTTCTCTCTCTCTCTCTCCTCCTCTCACACGCTCTCTCGTGCGTGTCTCAGTCGCTCTCTGCTGCTCAGTTCATCATGTTGGCTGGAGAATGCTGCGTGCGGCAGCGCTCTCTCTCTCCTGCCCTGGCGCGGGACACGTCTGTCCCACCCGCTGCAGCTGAGCACTCTCACGGAGGAGGACGAGCCTGAACGGCAGCAGCAGGAGGAAGAGGACGAAGACGAAGGCTCCGGGGTCCAGCCGGACCCCATGTTCCAACAAACGGCGTACCTGCTGGAAGGTCCGGAGGACATGGTGGTGTCGCCTGGGGGGCTGAAGTCTCCAGACTGGGTGTACGAGTCCTACTACCGTATGAGCCTGCAGCATCCACTCATCGTGTTCCTGTTGCTCATCGTCATGGGAGCATGCCTGGCTCTGCTCGCTGTGTTTTTTGCCTCCGGACTGGTGAGACACTGTTCTTTATCCATCTATTCTTCTGTACTTTTCTGTATTGCATTGGACCACAGTGTTTCTCTGGTGGTTCTCAACTGGCTTTGCTTCAGGACTTTGCATTGGACATCAAGTTGTGACCCAGCATTTTAACCCAAAACTTAATATTCACTGTGTCAAAATGCTTTTCTATACCTTGTTTGGTTTTGTTAGTGGGCATATTGTCGTATATCTAGTTCGTATTGGCACCTATTGAATTGGATGGCTTCTGCAAAGTTACAGATGAATTTGTACTGAAACACCATAGAGCCTTTACGTCAATAGTAAAAAAAAAAATTGGGTAGCGCTTTCTCCTCCCTCTTAAAAGTTGATAAGTCTGTTTATTTTTCTACACAAACTATGCACAATTATATGGTTATTTGCATTTAACGTTGAATTTTCACTTCTGTCTGTGACCCCATCAGAAAAGACATGCCAGTTGATAACCAGTATAAATATTTCAAGTCAATATTTAATAGACGGTCCCTAGTAAAAAAAAAAAAAAAAAATCATATATTTAACATTCATTTATTTCATACTAAGTATGGTTCAAATCGCTTAACATATTTACTGACATATCACTCCAGACTTACTAGTATAAAAATTATAATTCAACTTTATTTGGAGTACTACGTGTGCATAATGCACATTTCTTAATATTAAGCTTAAAATGTTAAAAACTTGTTCTTTCGAGTTCTTTTCTTTTCAGTTTGATCCGGTTCACAAAACCGATCTGAGTGTATGATTCAATCATAAATTAGACTAACACAGTTCACAAATTAAATTTTAAGATGCTAAACAAATTGTAGGTGGAGGAAAATGATCGGTAAATAATGACTTTTGGCGTGTTCCTCAAACAAAGCTGTCATATGACTTCAGCAGACTCGGCATATGTCATAAACAACTCTTGTATGACACTTTTATGTCAGTTTTGAAGCTTCAAGGCTTCAGTTCACATCCAAAAGAAAGTCATTGTAAACAGGAAGACACAGTCATACAGGTTTGGAACAACATGAGGGCGAGTAAACGATGACTGAATGTACATTGTGGGTGAACTGTCTCTTTAAGTTGTTTTTGTTTTGTTCCTATTTTGGGAGGCCATTCATTTTCCTCTCTCGTCCCACAGTTGTGGTTGTGGTAGCGCTGCAGAAATGGGGTTTTGGTCTATGAGAGAGTGTTTTTACCCAAGATTGTGCGAATCTCACCACTCACACACCCTCTTCTTATATCTCCACTTCTTCAGTGTGTCTTTTCTCTCTCTGGCAGATTGTGTGAATCTCTCTGGTGAGAGAGCTGTTTCTGAGAGCGCCACTTCTGCAACCCTCATTTTCACCTGCTGTTTCACTCGTTCTCTCTCTGACTCTCTTTCTCTCTCACCAGATGCTCAGTTGTCTGTGTTTATGTGTAATGGGTTCAAAAGTATAAGGTCGGGGGGGGGGGTTATTTTTATTTTGGGGGGGTATATCGGGGGGGGGGTGGGGGGGTGGTATCGTGTCGGCTGATGATGAATGCTGAATGGTTTTTGGTTGCATTTTAATTTGTGAATTCATTGGAATGGGGAGAGATCAGATTAGAGAAATGAAGCACATCCCAAAGAAAGATCACCTACTGTATCATGATCACACAATCACCTGTTTTTAAGGGAATTGATAGCTCAGTCCATTGCAGGACTGAATCCCCCTACAGCACACTGTCAGCATGCTAATTAAAGCATCGCCACAAAAAACAGAACAAATCTCAGTTGATCGACCTCACGTATCATTTAGGCAGCTGCTCGGGACCTTCCCTAGACCCCATTCTTTAAGACAGTAACATTCACTGCCTAATGCGCAGGGACCCACTTCCTTCATTTACGCAGCGCTTGTGTGTGTGTGTGTGTGTGTGTGTGTGTGTGTGTGTGTGTGTGTGTGTGTGGTGACACATCATGCTCCTGTGGTTTGACCGCGGGTATGTTGTTTTGAAGCGCTGAGGCTCTTATCTTAGAAACAGCAGTCTGTTTTACACAGTCTGGCTAATGGGACCCAAAAATCTCATGAAACAAACTTTGCTTTATCGGCATTTCTCTGTCCGTTGTGCCTTTTTGTTTAAGTTCAGGTGCAGGAAGTTCTGCCTTCTTCTCTTTGAAGGCTTATCTTGTTTTTTCACAGCAAATCTGTCTAAAGATTGTGTTGCTGCTGCACTGTCCTGAGAAATGAAAGATTGATGGAGGGCTGGTGGAGTCGTGCGATAACACGGCTGAAAACAAGAACAAAAGTTCACTCCATTGGAAAGCCACATTAATCAGGTGCACTGGTTAATTAAAGGAGTTTTTCCTTTCCCAAAAAAGAAAAACATGTATACTGGTGGTGTGTAAAAAATGGCCATTACACACATTTTCAAAACCTTGACCTGTTGATACATTCATTTAACACAACTTTAGTTATATCGCAATTAATTATAACCAGTGGTGGACAAAGTACACAAATCAGGTTCTGAGCATAAGTAGATTAATATAAGAAGATTAGTGTATGAATATGTATTGATCTGCAAATAAAGCAAGAATTTTATCACCAAATCATACAGTATCAAAAACAATACTAATATATCAGTTTAAGCTACTGATAATTCAAATGTGCAAGTATGGAGGAAAAACAAAATGCGCGTTGACATTGTCATTATTTTGCGTTATTTGTCGTTTTTACCTAAAGTAGCCTATATGTACATGTGGTGACATGCGTTCAAGCATTTCATACAACATTTCAAACACTTTTTCAGCTGATTTAGTTCACAAACTGGATGAGTCCAATTTGCTTGTGTAGCATTTGATTTGTGAATTTGAATTGGTTCCAGATTTGCGAACAAGTTCAACGAATGTAATCAGCTCGTTTGTGAATTCTACATCACATCCCAGAGCGGTGTTGTCGATTTCTGCAGTTTGAAATAACAAGAAATTATATGTTTTTATGAAATGTAGTCAAGTAAAAGTACAATATCATACTTTGGAATGTTCTGAAGTAAAAGTTTCCCAAAATAAATGACAGATACTTGAAAAATGTACTTTAGTACAGCAACAAAGTAAAAGTACATTTTTGATTTTCGATTTAGATTCATACAATTATATTTGTACAATTTTTGAAGAAAATGTGAGTGGTGCTTGACTGTGCAAGAGAACTGTATATATACCTTTACTAAGGTTATTTATTTATTTATTTATTTTGCAAGTTTTATGATCGGCCAGGAGAAAATCGTGGGTTTGATAATTAGGAAAACAAGCCACTCTCCTCAACAAGCCACATGACTTCTACACTACTAGAATTGTGCTTTTGACATAGGAACTATATAGTTTGATTCAGTTGTTCACTTAAGAGGCATCTTCTAATTGGCAATTTCTTAACCAAAATGAATAATAACTCATCAGGCAATGATTTATGTGCTGTGTAACACACTTGATACCATCTTAATCAATGATGGTGAGGCAAAATTGGACACATTTTTCTCTCCTGCTGATGATAAGCCTGTTACTATTGAGATTTATTTTCTAATGGCTGCACTCCTTCCCATTCTGACCTCTTCAAATTACACTGAGAGCCAAATCTTGGAACAGACTATTTGGACAAGATCCACAGACCCACATCGTCTCGATGCTTCAATTTCAACAGCAAACACAAACAAGCTCATGAACACATTCCTGATCAACAATCCATTTAGTCTGTGCATAAAGAAAAAAACCTCCCATTCAGTTACAGCTCAGGATCATTTGTGTAGCGTGTCAAGGAGGATTTGGGTGAGATAAGGGTGGGGGTAACATGTTAAAACCTGACTCCAACACTGCAGAAATATGATAATGTGGAGTGGGATGAAGCGAACATGCAGCTTGATCAAATTAGATGAGTTATGAAGATGACAGCCTCACACTGAGCTGATGTTACCAGCTCATGCGATCATTAAGATTCGCTTCTAGTGCCATTGATTGAATTCAGTCATTGACACACTCCACAGCATCTGTAGAAATGTGTTGGCCTCTGCCTGGCTGAGTTAATTAGAAATGCAGTGTAAGATGAGCATGTCGTTTGTACTTGCATTATTGTTTAATGCCCATTTTTTTTTTACAAACCACTTAGATTTTAAAAGGCTGCCATATCACAGCCACCCTGTGCAGGAACAATGAAGAGCCCCGATTAAGAGGTTATTACATGAAACAGTGATTTCTGACATCTCCAAAAAAGTATTAGGACACTTAAGCTACACTTAAAAATCTATGAATGTCATTGCATTAGGAACAAAATATCATACCAAGTGGTATCTGCAACCAATTATGTTTTTCATTGCCATTTTGGCGAGGCTTATAGGTCCTACGTTAATTTTTTAACGATGTGCTGGTTCCCTGGTGTGTGCGACGACCAGAAAGTGTTGATTTCATGTTAACTTTTATACCATTTTGAAGGAATGTTTGAATTTAATACATCAAGCTCTTACACCTTTAATACATGCAAGAGTATACATCTAAATCCTTTTCAAAATCATATTTTTTAAGTATATTTTGAATACAATTTTGGGGTTTGTACCACATGACAATTTATAATCTAAACTAACCTAGTCATGTTATAAAAAGGCCAAATTATCTGATGTTTTTAGAGGCTTATTGACCTTGACAAACAATAATGAGGGTCTGTAAGAGTCCTGTCTAGGGTATCATTGTTTTGTTGTTTATTGGACCACATAACATTGTTGGTTACACCACATGACTTTGATTTGGTGGACAAACGTTTTTCAAATATTAACAGTGAAACAGTTCTCTAATCTCTAAATCTCTAAGAAATAATAATTTTGCCAAACTACTCAAGAGATTCTTGTCAAGTCTTTTTAAATTAATTTAAAAAGTTACAATTGTAAGTTAATTTATAATCATAAACCATGCTCACCAACAAGACTCATATGTATGAATTGAATTTTTTTAATAAAATAATAGATGCACACAAAAAAGGGAACGCTCCTTTTTCTCCATATTGTGTCGGTACTTTGGAAGAATAATAAGAGTATGAAAAATGCCATTCCCAAAATTACAGGTGCATAGCAGTGGAATTATATACCCACATCACAAAATGCAATACAAGAATCAATTTCCTTTTCTTTTCCCTTTATTTTTTATTTTGTTTATTGATTGTGTGAGACAATGAAAGTGTGGCTCTGTTTTGACAGTTAAAAATACATGAGTATGTGGTTACGGTGTAAGTTTGCTTTCTGCTGACGGTGAGTGGCATGCTTTACATTTTTGCCCCATCAGCAAGTCTCCAGGGCTGCAAAACCCACAGTAAACACACACAAACTCAGATTAAACTGAAATGCTCATGCAGACAAATGAACAGGAAGTGCCTGTGGAGGGGATAGTGCTGTAACAAAGCACCTCAGTGTGTCCGTCTCTCTGCCAAAATGGAGTCAAATGGATTTAAATAGACTCAAATGCACAATCAGCCGACTATATGAGCTCTGGCCATTGATAGGGTGAAGAAAAAGAGACTGATAGGAGCCAAGTCTGATTCATGCTGTGAGGGATGAAAGAGTGATGGGAGTAGGAGAACAGGAAGGAGAAGGGCTGATGGGAACGGGCCTAAAGTGGGGATTTTATGGCTAATCATGTAGGCAGTGAATCAGCACTTTGATGTAGACATTTAATTATAATTGCCCTGGAAAGAGGGAGAGGAATGTCAGATGGATGCACATTGTTAGTGGTGTTTGCTAAGACAAGCATTATTATTGCATATATGAGGGTTTAGACAATAAAAACCCATTGGCTCATAACTCGCACATTTATGCTACGGACATCAATGATGCTAGACATGAATGGTACCTTTAAGGTACTAATATGCACCCTTTAGCTGAAAATAATAAACAAAAGTGTACCTTTTGAAAAGGTACCGTACCAGTGATGGCTTTTGTACCTTTTTTTTTTTCTGAGAGTGTCCAGTTGATGTTAAGTAGACAAAGGTGCTAAACAAGAAATGAACATTGATTTATAAAAACAAGCCCTGGATTCTTTTAGAACATGACAAATAATTAAAATAGAATTAATTACTTTGTAGCCTGACATTGTCCTGTCGATATTGTTGATTTGTTTTGTTTTTGAAAATCATTCCACCACATCTCAAATGATATTTTGTATTTTCTGTGATAGAAACGATTATGGCTGATGTGACATTTAAAACATTTTTTTTGGAATAAAATGACAGATTCTTTTGTTTTGATGATGAATACTTTCACATTTTGTCATAATTTGACAAAATTACAGCTTGATTGGAAATTATGCACAACAATTCTGTTCGCAAGTGATATTTACCTTGATTTTTCTTGTTCTTTGCACATCACATCTCAAATCTCCAGCATGCTCATCAATGACACTGTTGTCTCCTTGTCAAAGGGATCTTCACTCAAAAAATGAAAATTCTCTCATCGTTTACTCATCCTCATCCCATCTCAGATGTGTATGAGTGTCTTTCTTCAGATGTACATGAATGAAGTTCTTTAGACAAATAATCCACGTCTGTGAATCCATATAATGAAAGTGTATGAAAGCTGACAAAGTGAACACAATGATAACTCATAAAACCCCAGTAGATGAACCACTGATTAAAATACTAATCATTTAAATGCATATATGAGAGTTGGCTGCAAACAATGGTATATTCAAAAGGTTCAAAATATTAGTATTTTTCTCACACACAACCTGTCGGTTACTATTGCGTTCACTTTGTGTTGTTTTTTGAAGCATCAGCTTTGTGTGACTGGCATTATGTGCACTCACAGAGATGGATTATTTTTGAAAAATGTTTTGCTTTCATCTGAAGAATCATTCATCATACTTCACCAAAAATGTAATATGGGTAAATATGTTCAGTGTGGTCAAAATTACATCTGTTCTAATTCTTGAAAAATGTATACAAATGAAAAAAATATTACATTATTATTATTAGTTTAGTTTATCATAGTTTTAAAAATAATAATTAATTGATGGCTTTTTACATTTTTAGATAAAAAATCTGGATCTGTGACAAGGCAAACAAAAAAATGTACACAAAAGACATTTGAAGAGTAAAAGTAACAAAAATAAATTATGAATGTGTGGTACAGTATGTAGTTTTTAAATGCAGTTTTAATGTGATTTTCTGGTAATAAAAATGCTTTGTTGACATCCTCTTGGTTCCCTCACCCAATAACTCAATAGGACTTTTCAATTTTTTTTTTTATAGAATTTTTTTTTTTGTTCACAACACAACTTATGAATTTTGAAGACTAGTAAGTAGAAATGTAAGCTATAAACAAACTATGCCGGTGTTTCTCTTAAATTTTTTCAGTCTTTTTTAAAACATTTTCCCTGAAAGTTTGAGTTAGAATAGTTTTGCATGAGTACGATTATAAACAGTGAGGCTGTGAAAGCGACTAGTGAGTGGATGAGTTTACCTGTTCAGTGTGATGATGTTTAATAACAATCTCTGGAGTCACATTTAGACACTTGTTAGCAACTGCCTTTTTTTAAGACAGGTAAAAGCTTTTTTTAAAAAAAAAAAACGTGAAAATACGGACATTATTAAAGACATTTAATCAAAATCCCGTTAAAAAAAAAAAAATTGGCTTCATGACAGTGGATCCGGAAGAACTAAAATGTGAACTCGCTTCTGTGTTTTGGCCTACAAAAATACATGATGAGCCTGTAACAATCACCCAGAATTTCTTAGCAACCATCTATCGATCCCCTAGCAACCACTCCGAACTCCCTAGCTTTGTGACAGCAACTTTTTCACAATGAAGCATGGCTTTTATTTTCTTTCATTTTCAGTATCAAGTTATAATCGATGTTGAGTTATTTCAGTGCATGACTGAAACTGAAGCAGGCATGGGCCCTTCTTTGTCTGTCTGTGGCTAATGGAAACAGAAAGGGTGTGTTCCCCAAGAGTTCATTGAGAATCGATCTGCGTGCCAGAGATCCCTTGAATTTGTAGTACTCCCTGGGGTGTCTCCTCTAATGGCTGGTGAGTCATACTGTGGGACTGGCATTATATTACTGTGAGTTTGCCAGCTCAGTGCTCTCTCATCATTCACAACAAAACACACACACAGTCATCCGAACTGATGGTGCAACACCACATCTACAGCACCTGTACAAGCCACACACACACACACCTCAATAAATAAGTACTACCTGAATTGAATTACGTTGTTGTAATCTTTTTTCTTTTTTTAGCTGAATAGCTTTAATGATGGCCAAAGAATGAAGTCATCTTTGCTCAATTCAAACCGTAATAAACCCTCCATGGCATATGTCATGAGTCATCTCCAATAAATCTGCATAGATAATGTAGCTATAATGTAGTTATTAAAATTCTCTTCTCTGACTACCCTCCTGCCGCGGCTCTGTCTCCGTCTGCAGTAGATGAACAGTCTGTGAGTGTGTGACTGTAAGTCTAGACTGAGTGAGCCCCTCACACTCTTGCAGTCAAACAGAGAATTACTGACTGATGATGAGAGCTACAGGTAGAAATAGACTTTATGAAAGCTCACAGTTTGCCTCTTTCAAGTCAGCATGGAATTAAATTGACCATATTTACCTTTTTTAAAGGGATAGTCCTACCAGAAATAAATCATTTACTCAGCCTTTTATTCCAAGTCAGTATTACCTACTCCTTAACGTGAGATACAAAAGAAGAAATTTGAAAGAATGTACTGATCACTCCTTTCCATGCATTTTACATTTATTACAGACTATTGTAGACATCCAAGTCTCCAAAACAATACAGAAGCATCATAAAGTGGTTAAGATTTTTTTGAAAGAAATTATATTATATGTTTTTTATTTAAAAAGGATGCATTAAATCAGTCAAAAATTGATAATAATAATAATAAATGTTTCTTGAGCGGCAAATCGGCATATTAGAAGGATTTCTGAAGGATCATGTGACACTATGTAATGATACTGAAAATTCAGCTTTGCATCACAGGAATACATTAGTAGTTATTTTTTAAAATATATTCGAATTCAAAAACAGTGCATTAAAATCGTAATGATATTTCACAGTATTACTGTTTTTACTGTATTTTTTGATCAAATAAATACATCCTTGGTGCGCATAAGAGACTTCTTTCAAAAAGATTTTAATGACCACAATCAGTTTATCCGGTTCACATTTTTCATTGCATATCCTGTTTCACTCAAATATGCCACATAATGGAAGCGAATTGGTTGCAAATGTTGTTTCATGTTGACTTTAATGTACATTAATTGATTTGATTACATTTTATGAACGTCAACCCCATATAACGATATTATATAACAATTTGAGTGCAAAGTGTTTTTCAAATGTTAATTGTCCCATATTAATAATTCAACAGTAAAAAACCACTACTGTCCCACAAAATACACTTTGATAGAGCACATTATGCTAATGGAAAAGTTTGGACATAATGGACTGAACTCTGGTTCAAAGTATAAGGTTAGGGTCAGAGTTTTTGTAATAAAATCATTGAAGAATCTATCTTTCAGTCCTTCTTTGTATTAAATCCAGCTCTAAATGTGCCTTTTCTGTTATTTTTCCCAGCACGTCTCAATAGACAGTTCTCTTCTTCATCAGCTAGTGAATGCATCAATGAATGAGCCGTGAACTGTCATTGTGTTTCCACAGACCATGGAGGAGCACATGGCCTTCATCATGACTGTGCCCACAACTCTGGCCATTTTTCTTGCCATCTTCATCCTCGTCTGCATTGAGTCAGTCTTCAAAAAGCTTCTCCGCCTCTTCTCCCTGCTCGTCTGGGGCTGTCTGGTTGCCATGGGTTACCTCTCATGTTCTTCGGTGGGATCATCTGTCCATGGGACCAGGTGAGACTTGAGTGACAGCATTTTCATCGCTCTCCGCAATTATTCTTCAGTGACCGCCTTCGACCTCTACGGCTATCACGTCCTAATTTACCTTTTTCTTTTTATCATACTGAAGTGCTCAGAATGAGGTATTCGCCATGCATAAAACACGACTTGCATCAGTGCGATTTATATATGTAGATGTTCAAGAAAATTGCTTGGATGAAAAGCGCTGCACAATCATGCAGATATTCACTAACGCGGTGTCATTTTCTCCATTCATTTGCACAGTAATTCATGAATTTTAGTGTGCGAGCTTGTTCTGTGCACTGAATCATTCATTAGTTCATTGAACTCTGCTTAACGCATGATTTTGGCTAATAACTGTGACACAGTCTCAACATAAAAAATGCATGGCTTAAGAGTAATTATGACAAGTTCGCCTCTGCTTCCATAAAACAAATCAGGTATTAAACAGACTTGCTTAGCTTGTTCGCACACTTTGTTTTTTCTTCTTCCCGCTCTGCGTGTTTAGCGAGGAGGAGGTGCAATCAGCCCCAGCCACCGCTCAAACAAGATGGCAAAAACATCCACGGTTTAGTCGTCTTTTATAAACAGCTCTTGAGTTATGATATTACGCTGGCTGTAGGAGGAGAGATCGGCTGTTCCGTGCACTAGTAAATGCAGCTTGCCGTGAGTCATCCAGGCTGTTTGCTTGACATGACTTCATAACTTAATAACTCGGATGGGCTCAGTGATCTGGATATGCATATACAACAAAAACTGGCTTTGGGTCAAAGGGCGGCAACATTTCACTAGGAACTACTTCAGTAAAAGCTAGGTGGCACCTAACATGACATCCATTTTAAACAATTAGCCATAAATATGCCCCTATCCCGGAAAGATCAGAGGTGAGGTAGTTTATAGTTTAGTTTATTTTCAGAAATATATGGCATCTCGGCCCATAGTTCCACAAGATCACAATGACATGGCAGATACTCTTTTCTTCATTACATGGTATATATACAATAACAATGTCCATGCATACTCTGAATCATAAACACTTGACACATCAATACAGACATCACCCACAAGAAACAATCTGCATACAAAGAGCAATCATACAAGAAAAGCTTCTCATTTTCTCTCACAGAAATATTTGATGTTAACTTACAATAATTACAGATTCTCTCTGCCACTATTACTCCATCTGCATCTATTACTGTTTGTATAGCTAAATGATGACTTGAACATCTAAAAAAGAACAATGATTGTACCGGTTGCATGTTTATATACAGACGCAATGTAGCTCTCTTGTACTAACAAAGATTTGTATTGTACATATATATTTAACTAGTTATTTTCTATAACTGATGCACATTACACCAAACCTCTAGTAACAACACTTAAAATTACACCAGTTAAAAATAGCTACAGTATGAATGTTCTTATATCACCTACATTTCGAGCCTCCCAAGCACTGGAAAAAAACATAAAAAATACAGCAAAACTCTTATACAAGTAACCCATGTTTTTCTACCTACTTCATCTAACTGAAAAGCATATTTCTTGGATAACGATGATTAAACATAGACACTAGTTTTATCTAGAAGTGAGGTTATGAATACCATATTAATGAGTGGCCCAAAGTTGTAGTTGCATTATTTGATTGTTCTCCCTCAATATTATTTTTGATTTGATTTATTTTAATTTAATTTATTTTATTTTATTTTGTTTTCTTTGCTTTGCATTTATTTGTTCTGTTTGGCTTTTTTTTTTTTTTTTTTGTTTTTTTCAGTTCTGTTTTGCTTTTCCGCTTTTATTGATTTATTATTTTCTGCTCTGTTTTTTGCTTTTGCTTGGTTGCTCCCCCCCGCCATCATTGCTTTGTTGTTGTTTTGTTTTGGTTTGGTTTTGTTTTGTTTTGTTTTTTTTTCCTCGTTTTGCTTTTTACGTCGCTTTGCGTTGTGTTTCATTGCTTTTATTTTGTTTCTTCTCTATGGCCTGTTTTTAGAGGCACAGGGGCTAAAAAAAAACTAAAAAGGTTGCCTTTCACTCTGTTATGTATTGGTCTACATTTAGGTGAGCCACAATTCAATTAATGTATAGAAAATCGTGATACTGGGCTATGCTAACCAGCTTAACCTTGAACCTATATCTGCTCCAGGCTTGTTAGTGATGTTTTAGTGCTGGTGTAGATTGTGGACCACTGCAGCCATGCTAAAAAGTGCCAACTGGTCCCCAACCTAAGTGTTCAACCTAAGTGAAGAATCTACAGTTAAGACTTCGTCACATCAGCATCCAAAATGCCAAATATGGTGGTGAGCAGCTACACCTGCCTTTTTATCAGGGCTCTGTCATAATTTATTCCCTACACTTAGTGCAGTCTGAGCTCACATGCTGTGCCTGAAGGTTTAGCTCTAGAGGGAACCAGACTTCTGGTGCAGGAAATTCAGAAGAGCCTGCTAATAAAGGCTTTGCATACGTGACGGGGAAGAACTAGTCGGGTTCAGGCGATCTGAATAAAACTACCACCTAATTAGCACTCAGAGTACTGCAGCAAAGTACTTAATTAGCAAAGAGTTTCTGATTGTTTCTGAATGTGTCTTGAAGTAGCAAATGTGTGCTTATTAGCATAACTGAATGGCACAGTAGCTACGTCTACACTAGTTGAAGACTTAAAGAGCTCTATTAGGCTATGCCGTATTTAATTTCCTGTTTTTACTGTAGCCTTTTAAGCTACACACTGTGCTCCTACAGTTTTCTCTCTGGTTATGTTCTTTGGTGTGCCACAAGCTACACGGCCACATTGCTTGAGCTCTAATGAGCTATACACTTGGAGTTGCTTCGCAACACTTACAAGAAAAAACAACAGTCCCTAACTATAGACTCACATGTGTCGAGGTACTACTGCAGATGAAAAGCCTTCACTATTCCTCACATAAGTCTGTAATGCAGGCATCATTAATCCACAGCAGCAGTAGTTCTCCATTAGAGACGCCTGTGAAAAGCCAGCAGCCTTTGTATGTTGTAGAGAAGAAAGAAAACATAATTGAGCTCAGAGTCAGCAGAGGAACAAAAGGCAGCCATACTCACCTTACGCCAATCAGCCTGAGGGCAAATCAGAAGAAAAGACCCCCAAAAACACAGTCTTGTGTATCTTCATTTCCCAAAATTTGGTTGCAAGAACTGCTGATTGAATGCTTTATGAAGGATGTAAAACAATGATGGGGAAACTAATAAAGTGATGAAAGAGGTGAAGGAGGCAGACTTTAGATTTTGAATCACTTTTTTTAATACTTTTAAAAAAGGAGGAGGCAAAGGCAAAAGCGATTGCTCTAAGATGGTGCAGGAAGCACGTATAGTGAGAAGTGGATAGCAACTTTTAGCAGCATTGCAAACAATCACTACAATAAAAAAGATTTTGTAAAGCACCAGCTGCTAGCTGCTGTCAGTCAAGACTTAATGCAGTTAATTCGTTAAGATTAATTCTGGTAGTAAATTTTGGTTCCTACACTGTAAATTACACATTATAAAAATACACCTTATAACTGAAAAAAAAAAAAAAAAACAAAAAAAATATATATATATATATCTATATATATATATATATATATATATATATATTATATATATATATATATATATATATATATATATATATATATATATATATATAAAGGTAATTTAACTACCTTAAAATGCTTATAATGATTATAAAATGTACAAATGATCACTGTGATTTTTTACCATAACAAACAGAGACTATAAGGCAAATATAATATATGAAAACATTATAAAATGCAGATAAAGAAACTTACCTCTGTTTGAACCATGTAATGACAGAAAAATCAATGGATACCTTTCAAAACGTACTATAATGTACTTTTAAAGTACTGATAAGTAGCTTTATTATTATACTATATGTACCTTTACTAATATTAGTACATTTAGGGATAAATAATATTAAAAAAGCTGTTGCACCTTAGGATACCACACCATAGACAGCTTTGTACCTTTTCTGAGAGTGAATAAAATGCTAAATTTAGGTAAAATTAGTATTTAATTATTATAAGTAAAACACAGTTTGACCTAAATCAGAACATTTAAAATAATATTTAAAAAAGCTTTTATTTATTTATTTATTTATTTATTTATTTATTTATTTATTTATTTATTTATCACATTTCAAGCTAAACAGCTTAAATATATCAGTTAAATGTATGAAATAATGTGAATAAGTTCAGTATGTTGTTATATACAGTATATCAGTAGCATGTCTCAGAAAGTGTCACTACTGCCACTGATACCTCAGATTTGCATATTTATGCCATTATGTAAATTTGCTGTTCTCTGTAACAGCAGTTGTTTAATAAGTTTAATGGGGTGTGCTAATTGTCCTCAGTTCACCCCGTTTTTTTTTTTTTTTTTTTAGTTTTTCTGGAGATCCGTGAGTGTGATTGGACTGCATGTGATGATAACAACACTACTTATATGTTCCATCATTATCCTTTAATGGAAGTCTTTCAGATTATCAGATTATTCCATTTCCATTTGCTTTCCTAATACAAAAGCAGTGCAGACCAGACATTAAGATCCCAGTAGACCACATAATCTTATTCACTATGAAAAAGCAAATCTGTTAAGTGTGTCTTATGTATTTACTACCATCTGTTGCCTTAGCAAACTCTTGAAGAAAATGCTTTACATATGTTACAATCTAATTCTATGTGATGGTTTTAAAGCAAAAATTATCTGAACACAGTATTCAATATTCTCAATATAGCAATAGCATCATGATAAAACTCTGATCTCTATGTAAAGCCTATGTGAAAAGGCAATTTAAGGTAATGTGAGTATAAACAAAATGATGTTTTACAAACTGTATTCATAAAATATGTGCATTATACTTCTGAATTTTCTTGGCATTCAGATTTATGAGAAATAAGCCATAGTGCATCTGTTTGCATTTTGATTTGTAAAGTTTTTGTTATTTTGTTGTGTGTGTGTTTGTCCTTTTTATAAGTTCTTTATATAGTTAGTTCCAAAATAAGGGGAACTCAAATAAACACATTAACAACACTATAATAACCTCAATCCAGGAATAGTTCAGGTGAAAATGTATTTAAAGATTTGGATGCTGTAGATGATTATACAATCGTTTATCAACTCAAATAATCAGATTCTCTACAGGGACACATTAATAATGAGCTAAATTATAATCAAACTTGTTAAAATTTTAAAATATCATCAGACGGGATTAATGATATTGGGATTCCTGTCTTTGAGTTGGGCAGCTGAACATTTTTTTCCCATCTAGTGCAAATGAGAAATCTGTGACGTACAGTCAAAACCTCACTGCAAATCTCATTGGCAGCTACTGCATGTGTGTGATAATTCAAACCTGATTAATACCGGCAAAACCGCTCCAAATGTGCATCTGAGAGTTTCACAGAGCTCAAACCAGCTGTGACTGTATTTGTTCTCGGCCATCAACAATCATGATCACAAAGACTGGCTGGAAGAAAAAGAGCCATATGGAAAGATGCGGGTGACATCCAAAGTCTCAGTCCACATTGAAAATCTGCCATTTAAAATCCAATCTAAATTTGGAAATATGTTTAGGATTTTGGATAAGAAATATATCCATATTCATTTGAATATTTTAGTTTGTTTGTTTGTTTGTTTGTTTACAGTGTGTATTTCTTTATGAAATTGTAAAGTACACCTTTAAAATATTTATTTTTTACTTGATCTGTCAGTTTAATGCTGTATCATGCTGATATTTCTTCATCACTCTAGTTCCCATGCATGTACTGGGAGCCAGACAAAGAGAGAATATTTAGGATTCAGTGCCATATATCCTGGTCTGATGTAGAAAAAGACCACTGAATTGAACTGCCCAGTCTTAATCTGCTAGCAGATAGACCAGAACTTTAAGCATGCATGGAACTGCCAAGCAATCAGTTCATTTGAGAGATTAAGCATTTAACCCTTGCCAAATTCTTGAGGCTGAACTCAAAACTTTAGCGAAAACTCAAACTATCTGTCCAATCCGAGGTGAAAGTGCGAGACGCCCTTCGGCCCGGAGCCCAGCGGCGCGTTCGGTCTGCTGGGGGATTCTCTCTCCTCCACAAGCCAAATGTAACCATTCCTGACGGTTCCTCTGATCCTCCTCTGCGCCAGACAGATGTGGAAATGGCGATCGATAAGGCCAAAGACATGTTACGTCTAGAAAAAAAAAAACCACTCCCCTGCAATCTGTTTGTTTCTTGGCAGTGTGTGTGCGTGTGTGTGGTCGTGTGAGGGTGACCCAAGCTAGAAATCCATTAGAGCTTTGCTGCCAAGTCCCAGTGCCCTATCTGCCATTCCTCCAGTGCTATATTGAGCCCCTCGTTCACAAAAAAAAAACAGCACTCCAGTGTAAGAACATATAAAACATACGTTTTGAAATATTTATGAGCGTATTACATCGTTCAAGCGTAAAAAAAAAAAAAAGACTAAAAGGCTACAGACAGTTTAAAGGGGACATATTGGTGAAAAAACGAATTGTTTCTTGTCTTTTGAAATATATGAATGTTAGTAGAGCAAAACATTTTCAAATAAATACTGCCCTCAATTACCATATTGTAAAGAGATTTTTAACTTTAAATTCTGTCAACAATTATTCATTCCTCATGGTCCCATGCAGCAGGACTGTATGAGTTTCTTTCCTTTCGCTGTTGAACCACAAAGAAGCTATTTTGAAGAATTTGGGTAATAAAACACATTGGCGGTAGCCATTGACTTTTAGTATGGAAAAATACGATGGAATCCATGGCTACTGTCTACTACCACATTCTTCGAAATTCTTCTTTTGTGTTCAACAGAAGAAAGAAACTGAAGAAAAAAAGGGTGGGAACTATCCCTTTAATACTGTATTGTAAATGTGGGCAATGGCATCACTAGGTTTATGGCACTCTTGTACAATATTGCTTCCCCCCCTTAGCAACGTTTCCTGCATATTAATATTCGGTATGTAGCAACTTTGCTATCCTGATAAAGGTCTGCATGAATTATGCAAGCACACAGGTTAGCCATGATAACAGATGTTATTTCAGAAGTCTTCAAAGTAACGTAGAACACAACACTAAGTAACATAATGGTACACTTACTTTCTGTTAAGTATCAATTCTCCCTACTAACTAGTTCTAACTTCTTAGCAAGGCATATTACGAGCTTTTGGCTTTTGAATAGTACGTTAGAAATCAGGTAGTAATGTCTGATTCGGCATTACTGGATTCTAGATCCCTTAATCCTACCCCATACCTAAACTTAACAACCGTTCGTACTACCCTATAATAAGAATCAGGATTAAGAGTTTGAGGCAAAAGCGCGTTTTAGTTAATAGTTAGTTTAATAGTAAACTTGGTCCCCAGACCAAAGTCTGTGAATATTCAAAAAAAAAAGCCAGCGAAGCATATTCCTTTCACGTTCATTCATTTTTATCAGAGTATGCTACCACTCTTGAAAAACTCCAAATCAAATTTCAAATAAACTCTTTTGAGATAAAGAGCTTGCTGTACACTGAAACTTCCAGAACCTCTCTATCTTTTCCAGTCCAAAAAATGCATTTACTAAAATAACTGTTCGTAACTTTTGATGATGAATGCAATCAGCCCACGGAGCGCCCACATTGATTACTTTCAGTGAGGCATAATGGATGCTCCAAAAAAATCTGAGGTAATAAGATAAAAGCAGGAATTATGTATACTTTTTCCTGAACACCACATTCAACCAATGATAAGAGTAAAATGTAGTGAAGGTTTGCCAAATGTTTGTGCTGCTTCTGGCTGAAATGTAGCGCCAGCCTTCTTTATACCTATTCTAAGGATCCCAGTGTATGGAAAACAAGTTGCTGACGTTTATTTTTAACAGGGTCCCCTTATCATTTTAGTAATGAATTCACTTTTGATCGAACATTTTGTGCAGCAAGAATGCTTTGGTAAACAGGCTGTTAACGACAGGTTGCAGCGGGAAAAAAGTTATTTATATAAACATCTCTTGAAAAATGTATACTATATTGGACAAGCAGAGCACAGAGCACAAAGAATTATATACATAATATGTAAGCCCAAGATGCATAACACAAATATTACCGGATGATTTAGCATTTTTTTTGAGACCAATTATTGAAGTTAAATCATAAATATAAGTGGTTTGATTGTTAAGGGCTGGTTTGGCATTTGCGAGTACATATCAAATTGGGTCAGCCCTGATTGAAACCCTGTTATTCTCCTCAGCATTGTGGGCAAAGGAAAAGCAAACCAAACACTCACGACCCATGTTTCCATCATGGTCTCAGCTCACTTTTTGAAGTGCTCTTCTTGAATCACCCTGAAACCGCCCATGCGTTTTATCTTAAAGCCAATTTGCAAAGACAAATAGCCTAACAAATCCGGAAATCGACGGTTTTACTGCGGGAATTACACATACACAAGGTCCATTTTATGTGTTTTTTTTCCTTCCAAAATGCGGCTAATGTGCAGTAGTAAAAGTGTTACGCTTTTTAATTGTGTGCAGAAATGAGTGTGTATTTGTAAAACATGCAGCCAGTACTTTTTATTACTTAACCTCTTTTCCCTGCATCATTTTTTTTAAAAGTAATTTGCCTGCCACCATTCAGCATTTTAGAAAAAATTTTATTTTTCACAAAAATGTAAATAGACTGGGATTAAATCTGAACAATCAATGTGTCTCAATTCTAGCTTCATGCATTCTTTTTTTGAGACAATTGAGTCAACAAAAACCTGAGAAACCTGCCGGCTTTTTGTCACAGACTATGTCCAGAGGTGATTACCGAATGAGGAGTCCAAAAGCACCGAGGGTGTGTAAGTAGAATCACTTCCATCAGCCACCCCACAGCTTGCACTCAAACCATGGATTTAAAAACACTAGGCACTGTTGCACTTGCCGACTTATGTACATAGTTACGACAACAACTGGGCATCATACACTAAACCACAGAGTATCACACCTGACCAGGTTTCAAGTTCTTTCCGAACACCAAAAACTCCTGCATCAAACACGTAACCTATTGCTATGAGAACATACGTACCTTATTGCTATGAGTGTGTGACCATCATACTACTCTGAAAATTTCTAGTGAATCTGTCAAACTCTAATCTGCAGACTGTATTTTTGAACCTGTCACCCAACTAGAGGTCATCTTATCTAAACTGTAACATTTAGTCATGTGTGTATTTTCAGTGTTTATCCTGATTCTGATTCTCTGTCCCTATGTTGTTAGGGCTTTAGATGTTAACTGGCAGTCTAATGCACTGTTAAGTCTGTTTGCCAGGTGTCGTTTTTTTCCTGTTAATTGTGTTTGTGGTGTACACCATGCCTGCCCCGTCTCTCCATGAGGGAGGCCGTCATAGCTAGTGTCCTCACTTCATCCTCCCACACCTAGTGCTCAGCATCTGGCTCTCGAACACTACAGACCACCCTGGCGGCCCTTGTCTGGCAGGTAAGTGTGTGTGTGTGTGTGGATGTTTGCTGTAGGTGGGTGTTGCTTTCGTTCACTGACAAAAAGTGTGTGGGCTGAGACAGGAAAACAGCTACATAGAATCTAATAAGAATATGTTCGCGGAATGTGAGTCGAGAGAGAGCGAGTGAATGTGGAAGGATGTTTCCTACTTCTGCAGTTGCTTTGCTGGTCATGAAAGGGCAAATTTCCCAGAATCCTCTACTGTTCCGCCTGGCTTGTTTTCTCATCATATTGGCTTCCCACTTATAGACACATTGAATGTCAGAAATCAATGGGCAAAATTGCTCCCCTCCAGTGTTTATTCGCACCGGGGGAGGGTTAACTGTTTCAGATCTGTGGAAATTTGGTCCTGGAACTTCTTCTCTTTTAAACACTGTAGCAATTGGGATGGAGAGTTGGCAGTGGAATAGATATTGAATTAAGTTCAGTTGTTTCTAAATGTTGTACCCCCCCCTACGTATGTTTAATTGACAGATGTGAGTTTTAAGTGGGCAAATAAAATGTCAAGAACAAGCAGGAAAGTGAAATGAAAAAAAACATAAATGAAAGGGAATGAACCAAATATGAACAACTTTTGTTTGAATCACCCCCCCCCATAAGGATCCATGCCACTTGGTGTCAGTTTAAAATCTGAGAGCCAGCAAAACACAAACTAAAGCCATTTCTCAAACGATGGCTTGTGATGCTTCATCAGTCGTCATTGCTCTTAACCAAGTACATGCAGTTGAAATCCCCGGATGTGTTCTTGGTCTGCCCCTTTTATTGAGGATGCATCAAGAGGTGACTTGTGTAAAACTTGAGCAGCAGGTAACCCACAATATCATTTTTGCCCCAACCAGCAAGTGTTAAACCCACATCAGTTTCAAAAGCTGCTCTTATGTGGCATGAAATTTATTTTCAATATTTTTTTCCGTGTTCCCTCCCCTGCCGAGGGGCAGCCTTACATCTGCTAGTCTTTCTTCGACATTTGGCCGCTGGCTCTTCTGTCTTCCTGTTGTGGTTTACACATGAAAGAATAATTTCGTTGTTAGGTATAGTCTAACAGGCAATGTACATTTGTCTGGTGAATCTAGTATTTGTCATATCATTTTTGGCTGCGCACAAAGTTAAGTTTCATAACTTTTATATTTATTTAATTAACTTTACCATAGTCCAGCGCTGATGTAGCATCCGTTTGACTGGATTGTTTCATTTTGTCTTTATTTCCTATTACAAAATCCTCTTATAGGCTACGTTATACTTTGTTGATTAAATTAAATTTTAATTAAATTGTTCATTTAAAATTGACATTTAACAAAAAGAGGCAGGTTGTGGTTTTATGTCCCATTTCATGTTATTTATTACTGCAAGTTAAGGTAATTACATATAGGCTGAACCACATATTAATATCTTTATATCTTGTTAAAATGAAAATTGAAAGAGGGTTGTGTTTTATATTTGGTTTTGTGTATAAGTATAACATACAGTGAATGGTCATCAAGTATTGTATTTACCGCGGACCGGACACATTGTTTGTGGCTATTAATTTTAACTGAAAACTAAAAGAAGGGCAGGGGTTTTTTATCATCATTTCTGTTTTGTTATTGTTAGAATGATACACAGTGGACATGTTGAGAGAACGCGGAGTATGACAATGGCTGAGTCTGGGAGGTAATGCTGCTGTTGCCGCCCGTTCCTCAGGCTCACACTCGCGAGTCCAAACTGTCAGTCTTAACTACGCAAAACGCAAGTCTTAACTTTGCCTACTTGGTATTGGAAACGGCCTGAAACTTACGAGGCCACTGAGAGTTGTAAGCGACAGGAAGTGTGTGGGGGGTGCAATACTGTTTTCCCAGCGTCTGAAAATCCGACAGAATCCAATTTTGGGAAAACTTTTCTGTTGTAAGTGCACGATGCGTAGAAATATATTAGGATAACATGAGATTACAAAAAAACTATATATTTTTGGTCCTCCACCAAGACGCATAAAGTATTGCGCCATTAGTGTGTGTGCATTTTGTGAAACAGTTTCAACGTACTTCTGAATCAATCACTTGTATGTAGAAGTAAGTCAATCGGTGTGTTACTTACAGTATGGACCACTGGAACATGTATATTAGGAATGTATTTTATAGTGTCAACAGTAATAGGGGGAAAAGTATAAATAAAAGCTCAGTACTATCACACCACTGTTTTTAAAATTTGTATGCGTCCCATGTTGAAAGATTGGCATCATTTATAGTTCATATGTCGGTGGTCAGTGTGAGAGAGCTGATCATTTCAATGTACCTGTAGACGTCACAGTAATAAGAGGGAAAGTAACAGATCCAATCATGCAACTTCCTTCAATTCCTCGACCCAAAGTTCCATGCATGAGAGCCAGTTGTAAGAGTTCAATCTCCACTATACATCACTGCTGGAGTGTAAAGGTTCTGCAGGCTGAGTCTACTGATTATGAGCAAAATTAAGACCTTCGCATTACTGACTTGTGTTTTTTTTGTTTTCATAAATGTTTTGTGTGGTCATTAGTCTAAATTTATCAAATTTATGTGTTTGTTAATGTACATGTTATAACGAGTCCGCATGACATAATGATGAATGATTAGTTTAGTTTTTATTTTTTCTTACTTTACCCTTTAATATCGCTGTAACAACTGGCTTCCCATCCATGGCGTAACATGAGTTCAAGAACATTGTTGCTTAGTGCACCGAATAACACAGCCCACAGGCTCCGCAAACCCGCGTACAGTAACTCTGCTCCTCTCCTATGCATCTAACATCTCCCGTCAGAAAAGCATAGTGGCCGTCGGGTAACGAGGGCGAGCCTTGTGTCGCCATTGACAGGAACTGGCAGGAGCAAAAACATCACTATCCATGACGTTTGTTCTATTCACGACGTAATCACTGTAGGGGGAGTTAGATGACATACCTATCCCCATTTTCTCGAACAGCTGACCAATTCCCTCACAACTGAAATCTCATTCTCTTCTATGAGCATTTACTACTGCATCCTCCTCTAAGAAAAAGTATATGCCTTCAAGTTTCTATTCTATTATGTTATCCTTCTAATAAACTGACTCTCCCGAACTTTGATACTATTTTGAATGAAGACCTGAACAGTTGTATAAACTGGCCCCCAAAACCTTTTTCTTTTGTTTATTGGCATTCTTATGATAAATCGCTTATATTCTCATCTACTGTAAGGTCACTCTGCCCTATAAAAGCATCTGCCGAACATGAACTAAATGTCAAAGTAAACTATTTTCCCAGTTTCATATTCTACTTGTTTGTGTGGGGTGTAAGTTATTGTACAACACAGTATGAATTAAGTTTTGCTGAAAGATTCTATGTGAATACCCAAGCTTCCATTTAGCCATCGATTCCAGCTTAAAATAAGCATTGTACGATGTTTATACTGCCAAAATCAATTTAATTACATGAGAGAGGTCCCAGTGGTGACAACTTTCCTGTAAGGCCATGTAAGCATACTACATTTTAATGTTGGGTCACCAAACGTGTTCAGCATGTTTGATTAATTGTACCTTTCTTTCCTGGGCAATAATGGTTCTGAAAAATGTTGAATAGCTTTTTTTTTTAGTCAAACCTATAGGTATGTGTCTATGCAAAAACTCACTTAAAAATTAACACATTCTGAGAAATATTACTGAGTAAAGGTGTGACAACATGCCCTAGCTCGGTATTACAATACAATATATATAAATACTATATATATATATTCATTTATCTCTCCTTTTAGCTACATTAATACAATATCGTGTGATATGCACACAGAGTGCACGTCCTTGCACTGCATTTGTTCTGTTTACTGTACTAACGATGTACGTACCTACTTCGTTAAATAATAATTCCCCTGACCTACCTTTCTATTGGTTTCCAGAACTTCTTTTTTCTTTATTATTTCCTAACGCAGCATCTCAAGAAGAGTAAAAACTATTTTTTCAGCATCCTGTGACCTAAAGACACAGAGCAATGTAAACAGCATAGGCAACAGGTCTCGTCACCTCGGTTCTCACAAGGACACACAATTAACTACTGCGCCTGTCAGTGTGTGTCAAAGAGGCAGGCAGCAGGTTCAAGAACCAGTAGCGGAGGGCGTAGACTTGTTATTATAAGCTTGTTGTCGAGTCCAATTTAAAACCTTAAAGAATAATAAATCTTTAGGCTAACGGTAACACTTCACACGGTCAGTCCTCCACGCTGTTCTCATAGCAGAGTAGACTGAGAGCTTGTCCTTAAAAACACACTTACGCCACCCCTCACCTATTCAGCACACTTGCAGCGTTATCAAATGCTGTCGTATCTCTTCTCATATGGGAGGCGTCATGTCATATGTTGGTATGGTGCTCATCCAGAGACTTAGGCGGGGTTCATGCTTGTTTCGTTAGAGACTTAAGGCTTCGTACCGTCACTCTCAGGAGAGATTTACCGCTGACGTACTCGGCAGCCGAAAGGTCTTGTGTAAGGTCAGAGGCTACAAAACAAAACAAAGTAACAAAGTTGAAAACAGGGTCCACATCTGTCTAGGTCAGAGTTGCAGATGCTGAAGTCAGAGGCCAGTGTCTTGTTTTGTTATTATGTTGGGTTTCCCCGCAGGCACCAGCTCTTGTGGTTAGTTACTTTATGGATGCTCTTCTCCCGCTTAACAGCAGCGATTACAGCTAAATAGAGAGATCATGACCTTAGTAAGGCTGCATCTATAAGAGGAGGACCTGTCCTATAAACAACTTCTACCCAGTGAAGATACAGGTGACCAGACCTGTAATAGCAATATGCTGGAAGCGAAAGAGATGGAGAGAGCAACATGCTGCATTGGTTAAGACATTGTGGAGCAGGGGGCGGGGGGGGGGGGGGCCGCCCCTTGCATTTCAACTCAAGCAATAATTGGATGTTTTATTTGTATCAGAATGTTGAAAAATTGTTTGTTATATGCTAAGATAGATAAGATAGATAGATAGTATCTAGATAGATAGGTAGATATAGATAGATATGATGAGATAGATAGATAGATGATAGACGCTAGATAGATAGATAGATAGGATAGATAGATACCACACACACACACATCTAAATGTACTTATTTTAATGTTACTTGATATTTATTTATTTACAATATTCTAAATTCCATTTGACCCGATGTTTGTTAGTTGGTTACACTAAAATCTACAAAATAAAGAAACAATGCAATTAATAGTCCGACTATGTGTTTGTGAAAAGAATATTTAATGGTTTGTGTATTGTGTTGTTTATTTGAGGTCACTGAATTATCAAATGTGGAAGATACGTTAAGCCCTAGTCAGGGACACAAAGTCAGTCAAGCTTAAAAAGACAATATACCTTATATGATAAAATAATGATTGCTGAATTTACTACCTTCATTTCCATCTCCCAGTGCTATTTGAATACGTTTTATTAAATTAAAAAAATTAAATCTGAGGTGTGCAGGAAATTACAATGGTGTAAATGGTCTTTATTTGAGAGAATGTTAATATATATGTACATATATGTGACATTGTTTGCGGACGAATACGTTTTATGATTTGTTTTTAAAACACAGGCTTTCACCAGCTCTTTATTTATGATGTTATAATCAATATTAACCAAATCAAACTGATAAACCAGAACTAACTGAGAAATATATATATATATATATATATATATATATATATATATATATATATATATAAAATATATATATATATATATGCAATATGCAATCAGTCATTAAATATTTGTTTTAGATTATTTAACACTACATTATATTGCCTTGAATGCCTGTTTAAAGCATTTTCCTGTTTCTGGTTAAGTCATTCACTGATACCCAACACAGCAGTCTTCAGTATAGACACAGCCAGACAGTGTTTTAATGCAAACACATCTTCTCCTGTAGTCTGCAGGTTAACGTTCGATTGGTCAGATGAGTTGAGGTGTTGTTGAGGAGCTCTTTGTTGATTGAGTTTCTAATATATAGAGTGTTGTGTAATTGCCTGCAGGGGATGATGTTTAATCTGCTAATAATGTCACTAAGTGATATTAGCAGGAGGTTGTGGTCTAATAAAAACGGCAGAGGCCTTTGCACAGTCTGGGTGGTGAACCTTAACAACCCCGTCTGTTCTTACTCCACCGCTGAACTCAGACGCATGTGTGGAGGGTTGCCATGGAGAAGGTGCAAATTTGATGAGTCTGAAAAAGGCTCAGACTAGATTGACCACATAAATGGGGCAAATTAAAGAAATGTTCCAGAGCTTAGATGGAAATTATGTTTAATTGGCAGCATTTATGGTATATTGTCGATTACAACACAAAATGATTTTGACTTGTCCCTCGGTCCCTCTTGTAAAAAAAAAAAAAAAATTAAATAAAAAAATTAAAAACAGCATTATGTACAAAAAATACTACAAGACTTGTTTCATGGTTCATGGTATCAAACTTATTTATCCATGACATCACAACCTACCATATACCTAATTAATATTTATGAGCTAATCATTCAAAATAGTGTTGATTTTTTTTTTTTAAATAATAAATTTTGTGATAAAGTTTTAAATCAAAAATTTTAAAATATAATTCAATTATATATACACATCAAGTCAAAATTAAATTTTACTTAAAAAATTAAGCACATTTTATATGTTTATTTTTTTTACATATGTATTCATTTATTTGACTTAAAAATTAAGCAAGTTTTATATTTATCTGTTTGTTTGCTTGCTTCCTTATTCATTTATTTAAATGATAAAATACAATTAAATTAGATATTTACATAATTTACATCAAAATAAAAACAAAATTAAATGAAGCCTGTTATATATTTATTTATTAATTTATTTGAACTGTAAAATATAATTAAATGATATATTCACAAAATTAGATTTGACTTAAAAATTAATCAAGTTTTATGTTTATCTGTTTGTTTGCTTGCTTGCTTCCTTATTTATGTATTTAAATTATAAAATATAATTTAATTCGATATTTACATAATTTACATCAAAGTCAAATTTTATTTAAAAAGAAGCCTTTTATTTATTTATTTATTTATTTATTTATTTATCCATTTATTTTAATTATGAAATATAATTAAACAATATATTTACATCAAGGAACAATTCAATTTTACTTAAAGAAAATGAAGACTTTTTAAAGTTATTTGTTGATTTTATTTTATTTACATTATAAAAATATTATTACATTTATCTTTACATCATGGTATTCTTGTTCATCTTCTTGAACATTCCAGACCGAACCAATATTCACGAGCCAAAATCTTCATTATTGTACGATTTGTAATTTCTCATGCCTTATTGTGTCTACAGTTTCAGTTATTGCAATTAAACCCAATTATTCAACACATCCTGCTCTCCATTTGTGAAAGATAAGAGCACCTTATTAAGTACTGTGTTGATATTTTCTCAGACTAACATAATGCAAGAGGCTGCTGAAAGCTTTTCATGGGCTGGACTGAATTCACTTTTCCTGAAGATCAATATCTTTCAAATCCATGTCGAGTGACAGGCACATCCCTCTCTGGATCCTTATACTGATTCTATCTTGTGCTAATGCGCTTACCTCTGCCATCTGAAACTCAGTCAAAAGCCATTTGGCTTGCTGTGTGTATTTTCCTGAAGTGTCTGTGGTCTGACACTAATGTCTTCCTGTAGCTACGAGGCAATTTAATGCATTCATTACTTGTTTTATTCTGTATGCCAATGCTGTATTGATTACACACTGAGTTTCCGCATTAATTCAGTACTAAATATTTAACATATCCATTACCAGTCTGATCATTTATAAACACTTGCTTGGAATTAAGGTTTCTGAGAACTTTATTTCGAATTTATTAATCTGAATTTATTAATCTTTATTATTAATTAGGTTTATTTTCACACCAAAATCAAAAGAAATGTAATATATTTACATAAAATTAAATTGAGCAATAAACATAAAATTATTTTTTGTTAAAAGGAGAGTGTTTTAAGATTTATTGCATTGTTACATTATTTTTATGACAAATTTATCATGCCCCCCCCCCTTTTTTTTTATTACTACAATATAAAATTATAATTGAAATTACTAATTTACATTTTTATTTCTATAACATGTTTGACAATATGATTACAGTTAATTTTTCAAAGAAACGTTATTGTGGTCACCTGTTTTGGTAAATTTATTATGTATAGATTACAATAATATTGATAATATTGATGATAATAATATTGATATATATAATGAAAACAAAAATAAATATATCAATTAATCTATATATCATAAATCAACCAAAAAAAAAAAAAAAAGAAAATTGTGTGTACATGTCGTTAATATATATAAACACACTACAGTAAAAAAAGTAATATTGTGAAAAATTATTACAATTTACAAGAACTATTTCAGATTTTAAAATGTAATTCATTCCTGTGGGGGGATGCAAAGCTGAATTTTCAGCATCATTACTCAGTCATCATCCTTCAGAAATCATTATCAATGTTATGTGTCGACTTATAAATATTTTTGTGGATTTCTGCAGGATTTTTGGATAAAAATCTTTAGTAACAATATAAACATCTTTATTGACACTTTTGAACAATTTAACGCATCCCTGTTAAACAAAAATATTAATTTCTTTCTTTGTGTGTGTGTGTGTGTGTGTGTGTGTGTGTGTATATATATATATATATATATCTATATATATATATATAATTTTTATATAATCATATTTCATTTAATATATGTAGCTTTTTGTGACATTCAGAGCATACAGTATCTCAAATAAAGCTGTTTTATGTGTGTGTGTGTGTGTGTGTATAGATCCTGGCTAAAATCATCTATCTTCATCTGTGGAAATGTGGCGGGAGCCTATCACAAACACCTGATGGATCTGGCTCTCAAACAGACGTACCACGACGGGACCTGCAACTGCATCAAGTCTCCCATCAAACTGGAATTTGAGAAACATCAGCAGGTACGACTGAGAGGGATACACTGATGGCCTGTTGCTTTCAAAGAACGGATAAACAGCGCTGAACTGCGTGGTGCCCGGTCCTTCAGGGAACAGGAAGTTAATGTAGGCCTCGTTTGGGGAGGTATTGGATAGGCTTGAGCGTGAGTCATTCCTGCAGCTGTATCGAAGAGATCATTATATCACCACAATAGATTGTTAATATCCGAAGGCGGAGGGAGCAGAGAGTTGCATTGTCCCAAAATAGCTTTGTTTCCCCCCAGCGCTGTGTTTCCTGTTGGATATGGGTGGGGCGGAAGTCTGTACAAGGCCTCTTGTTTGCCTGGGCTGGTTGTGCTTATTGCTGTTTTGTGTGAAATAATGATAAAGTGTCTCTCTGTGGCGATGGCTGAGTGAGGAAATATGAGCGGGGAGATAAAGGCAGATCACTGACGGCACTTCTGCTCCATCAGGAATTATCACTCTCACTCTGTGAAATATAACCTGCTCCAGCACAAGCCCTGCGGCTCCATTAGTCTACAAATGTTATCGGAGTTGTTGTTGTTTTTTTGGCTTTCCTGGCCAGAACAATTACGGAGCGCAGAGCAAAGACAATGCTTCACTCACTCACTGCTCAGTGTGATTGAATTGTGTATGTGTGTTGTGTGTGCTGTGAGCTGTGCTGTGAATTGTTACTCTGTGTTATATAAATAATACCATAAATATTTATTGTTAAATATACAGTATATATGTATATATATATATATTAGAATGTTTTTGAAAGACGTCTCTTCTTATGCTCAGCATTTATTTGATTAAAAATAGAGTAAAACTGTAATATTGTAAAATATTACTATAATTTAAAACAGATTATTTTTGTTTGAATACATTTTAAAATGTCATTTATTTCTGTGATGTAAAGCTGAATTTTCAGCATCATTACTCCAGTCTTCAGTGTCACATGATCCCTCAGAAATCATTCTAATAATTGCTGATCTGCTGCTCAAGAAACATCAATGCAGAAAACAGTTGTGTTGATTAACATTTTTGGAAACCATTTTTGCATTTGCATTTTTCAGGTTCTTTGCTGAATAGAAAGCTCAAAAGAACAACATTTTTTTAAAATAGAAATCTTAGAAAACCGTTTAGTGTCTTTGTTGTCAATTTTGATTAGCTTAATGTGTCCTTGCTAAATAAATATGTTGGTTTCTTTAAAAAAAAAAGGATATTTTTTTTTTAAATTTTATTTATAAAATAAATTTTATTTTATTTTATAAAACTTGGTGAATGTAAAAAAAATAATAATGAATAAATAAACGTAAATGTAAAAATTTGACAGCTTACACTCTCAGAAAAAAAGGTACAAAAATCTAAAAGTACATCTTTGAACCTTTTTACCCCTAAATGGTATATATACTAGTACTTTAAAGGTACGCATTAGTATTTTAAAAATTACATGTTGGTACCTAAATTGTATCTTTTGAAAGGGTGAAAGGTTTGTACCCTTTATTCTAAGAACCACAATTCTTTTCTACTCTGAATACTTGGCTCATGCTGAGTTGAATGCATTCCAAAATGTTAATTTCTACAGTTCAAGATTTTTTTTGCACTTTGAATTTTGAACTTTTTTTTTTTATACCAGGATTTTGATATTACCAAAGCAAAGAGGCTATAGCTTCGCAAAGCTTGTGGATGTGGACCAAACTTGGTATGTGATATAACAAGCATGACCTGAGGACACATGAGTAGTTCTGGCACAGTGCCACCTACTGGTCAAAATATATTTACAAAAAATTACAATCATTTTGCTTATAACTTCGGACCAGTTTGGCTGTTAGATCTCGGTAGATTCTGAGCAGCATACCGAATCTAATGATACCTAATCTGCCTTGTCAGCCTGTTTCAACAATGTCTTTAACAGGGGTCTTCAAAAACTGCTCTGGAGAGCTACCATACTGCAGAGTTCAGCTTCAACCCTAATCCAACCACATCTGGACCAGATAATCAAGGTGTTCAGGGCTACTTAATTACAGACAGGTGTGTTGAAGCAGGGTTGGAACTTAAGTCAGCTGGAAGGTAGCTCTCCAGGAGCAGGGTTGGAGAACCCTGGGCCCGGTTCCCCGATAACGCTCACTCTTAGCGCGCTAAGAAGACTCGAAAGATATATCTTACCAAAGTTGTTTATGTTCCTAAGTGTATTCCCCGAAGTGTCCCTTAGGAAGCTTCTTATCACACTGCCTCTTACGTTCGACATTACAAAGGCGCTGTCCCAAGTGAAGGTGCTGAATTAGTTGGCATCGATTGCTCAGGAATCGATTTTCAACTTCACGCAAAGCTGCATTAGGGCTTAAGAAAAACAACACGTTCTATGCAAACAAAACATTCCTCAAATTATTCCAGTAACATTTATTTTAACATAGTTTAAGTTATCCGTAAAATATAGACTATTAATTAAATTATTAAATCGTCAGTAATATGTTCACACGATATGTTGTGACGGGTAGACGAACCGGGTATCCCTCGCTAATCATCCACCCTCCTTATCCCGTTGTGCCACTTGTGCCGCTTCTTGACATGGATTTAATGAACTTCTAAAAATTATGTAATACACTTTATATTAATGGTAAGGTACTTTACAATCAGAATTCCCTGGATGTAATCCCCGGCATGGCGCAGAAGGGCATTGGTGACAGTGTGGACACACCTCCACACCGAGGTCTTGCTTAGGCCGTAGCCCTCTCCCTCGATGAAGCTCCCTGTAGCAAAAAACCTTAGCGCTGCAAGCAGCTGGACTTCAGGGCTTAAAGCAATATTCCGCCGCGTTAGCCTGGCAAGCACAGGTCTGAGAAGGTCCAGCAGCTCCATAATGAGTTGTCTTGGGAGGCAAATTTTTTTAATACAGCCACGTCAGGCAAAATGTCAAAAGGGCTTAAGTTTTGCCGAATAAAAAAAATGACATGGACTAAACGGCTTTGCGGCCGGCGCCGTCTTTGATTCAATACAAGGACACGTTGGATCGCTGCTATAGTTGGTCGCTTACTGGACACCAATCATGCTTACCCATTTATAGATCTTAGCCATTTAGACCCAAATTGTTTGCCAGATTTTAATTATCAAAAGTGATTGCCAATTTAAACTCTTTAATGACATTACGAAGTAGCCTAGGCTAATTACCACCATATTAGTTCTGATACCAAATAAAGTCAACTTCATAAATAGGCCTGTATCCATTGTGAACATATTTTATTATTAGTCTTAAAATGTCCATAACATAAAAGAATTTTTGAGCCACAACATTGTCAACATACCATAGTTTGACTTGTACTGCGCTGCGCTGATTTCTAAAGACTGCTGCACAATGGCGGCAAATAGCGTCTTGAGCTCAAACAACGCTAAGAGAGAGCTTACGAATGGTCCAGACCAACCTTACGAAAGTATGACTTACAGAAGATATACTTAGCGTACGAACGTGTCGGGAATCATGCCATAACATTAAGAGAGAGGTTAAGGAATAGGTTAAGAACTACTTAGCGATAAGAACATTTTGGGCAACCGGGCCCTGGTCGTTACTGAATAAATAAAGACAGCTCCTTACCTCTACATTTTACCTCTGTTGTGCTTGGCCCCTTAAATGCTGCTTGAAGTTATATTTTTTAATGATTTTGTTCCATTGTTGTGCTTCTTGTTTTTCATCTGTTGCTGTTGTACAATGAGGGTTTGATGGTTTTGGTCGGTATGTAATTTGTGTCCCATCCATCCTGCACTGTGATTAGACCGCTGACTAAAAATTGACAGTAATGAGTGCTGCGTTTTACCCACTGATCTTCATATATAATGACTGGATTGCTCGTTGCGTTCTAAACTGTCATCAGTCGGTGAAGCCACAGGAAGTGTTTGAGCCGCCATCTTACTATTCCCTACAGCCAGAGGGCACCATTGACTGACAGCAAAAACCTTGACCTAAAATCACCCGGTATGAAACTTATAAGTCAGCACACAGGATTAGTGTTTAGGGTATGTCTATGTAAATTGTTCATTTAGATGTTATGTCCAATGTTTATGTCTATTCGGGCAGGATAAGCGATATATTGAAATCACTAAGGTATTTTATTTACTGACTGAGCAATGTCTATTTCAGACTTTTCAAAATCGTACAAATTTTGTAGCGTTTTACTAGCATTACAGTTTCCATAGGAGTAAAATGTTATGTATGCATGTTGAATAAATTATTAATTTAACCAACATTTAAATCATACCTGAATGCTGTTAAAGAAATCATTGATGAAACTTTTGCAGTTAACAAAAAAAAAAATCAACATAAACATAAAAAGTGAATGTACAAGGAGAATTGAGGTGTGTAAAGCATAAATCTTTATTCAGATTTCAGAATGAGCACTTTGTCATTTGTAACACATATGTTGAGCAGGGCTCGCAAAATCGATAACCCAATCCACTCGGGCTACCAAAATGTATCACCGCCCTAATCTTAAATAACACCGAACTGCCCGACGGTCTATCTTGAATATTGATTTAAAATTCCTAACTTGATTCGCCGTTGTTCACTCGCTTGTAGGGGTGAAACAGATCATAGCTGATCGTTGATCATCTTTCGGATTTAAAACATTTAAGTGTTTTAAACCATTCGCGTGCACTCCTTCAAAGTGCACACAGAGAACCACGTTTCAGACAATCTCCTGTGTGCATTAGGAGATATATTAGATCAGTGCATTCAGTCTTAAAGTGGCAGCAGCATTTAAATACCTGCTGTTCCATTAGTGCCACCTGCTGTCAGAGAGTGACATTTGCGTCTCATTCACAAAGCTAAAATCAGACCATTCTGTTTTTGCTTCAAAAATTTTAAATTATTCAATCCAAATAACATGTATTTAGCATCTTTTTTGGATAGTAATTCAAATGGTTGCCTCTCATTTTAAATAGAGCACAGACAAAGCCTTTGTTTATATGAAGAGATTTCTTTTAGTTAAAATTTCAAGTTAGTTTTATTATTTAACATTTATTATGTTGATATAAGTACATATTGCTGTGTTTTTGTTATGTTGCCTCAGGTATTTATTGCGGCGGTTCAGAATTCAAATATCCGGAGGCTATCACTAAAATAATGCTCTATCGTGTTTTAAAAATACCCCACACAAAAAACAAAAACAAAAACACACAAAACAGTTACAAAAAACAAAAAACATATAAAAAAACACATTTTTATGAAACAACCCCGCCTTAATAACTTCCTTAAACGCAGATTTGAACTGTTTTGTCGAACCGCAGTTACACGGGATTCAAACCGGAGCTCCTCACCTCTCAAGTACAACTTCGTACTCCGTGAGCTACTGAACAAACTTACCGCCTATGAAAGCCCATAGATATGAAGCTGGATTTCAGTCTCCCAGTATATTAATATTGTTTTGAAGTCATAACAAGATATTCTTCAAGTTGTTGTGCGAAAATGACGCTTTATTAATCGAAACGCTGTAAATTTGTGTGAAAAGGAATAAAAGGTGTCGGAGTTTTACTGCCTCTAGTGTTCATTTATTTTGGAAACTGCATTGATATGTACTTATTGGTACGTATTTCTTGTCTCGCTAAAAAGTGCACCCAGGTACATTTATGCCATGAGACCAGGTAGTTGTTTTCATTAAAATTGTACGATTTCCTAATAATTCAATAGAATGTATGGGAATACATACCAATATGGTGGCGTAGTGGCTTCACTTTTATGACGTCATGAGCAATCCAGTTCTCTTTTATAGATCAGTGGTTTTACAGAAAGTTGAACATTTCTTCAATTCTCGACGCCAAGAAAAAAACTCAGAGCACACAGTGCTCAACGTGAAATAAACGCTCAGCGCCTCGTCATGCTCCTGGTGTTTTAAAAATTCAGCGCTCCCTTTGAAAGCAGTTGAAAAAATACACTAGCCACTTGGTGGACACGCGGCCTAAGACTCACAAAGAACCCCATAGCAACCCCACACCAACACCCTGGTAATTTTCCACAACACCACCATATTCACATCTGCATTTTCTTCAGATTACATATCTCATCATAAGAAATCTATTCCTCAGTGTAATTTAGTGATATATTAGGACTTACAATAGGACATCCAAACAGAACATCAAATTTTGCAAATTAATATTTCTGCTTTAACTGTGCAGCAATTATACCAATTTGTACTCTAGACAAAGAACCACATTATGGATTAATGACATCATTTCCTTTAGCAATAACTCTCTCAGACCACAGCACAAGTTGCCATTAGTGTGGACAACCTGTTTTGATTTGTCTCATTTTTGATAATAATGCATTAATGGATTGTTATTTCAAAGTATTTACATCTTCTTCTGAGTACAGCGGTAAAATTTGTAGAAATAATTTCTCCTCTTTTCCTGCAGTCGCAATCAGCACTTGACACACACCCCATTATTTTGTTTTCTTTTATTTGGCCTTCATTAAGCAGGATGGTCTGAGAGGAAAACAAATGAAGCTGGGAAAAGTAATGGAATTGATTGGGCTTTTCAAACCTCAAACACAATCCTGTTCCATATTTCATCCTTGTTCCATATTACACACTTGAAAGAGATAACCCTCTTTCAAGTGTGATGCATAACTTAACCCAGAGTTAAAAATGGACTTAATTAGTGATTGACCAATATGGGATTTCACATGGTCAAAGCCATGCAATAAAGAACAGGGTGGCTGATGGTGATAAAGTACACCATTTATTCACAAACAATTCAAATAACAGAACGTTTTCATTATTCGTGGACCATGCTGACCACTTCTGTTAATCAGCCATCTGTGCACAGCTGTCGATTGATGACAAAAATATTTAAAAAAGACCAAATATTGGTCATTTAATCAGCCTGGTTGATAAGATCTCTATAATTAGCATGGTAAAAAAAGATATACATGGTGTGTAAAGCTTAATAGATTTCACCTGTTTAAATTCAAAACAGAATCTGAGCAAATAACGTCTACATATGTTCTTAAGTTGAATCACATATGTTTATTTTACAATCAGGGTTTTTTTTTTTCATTAGAGAACAGGAGACATCTGTTAGTTACACTGCTATGATTCAATCTGTTCATCCACATTGGTTATTTTTCTCTTATTTTCTGTCTGTCATTCTAACAGTCATCCACCATTTGTTTATATATACTGTTTAATAATATTACTGTATATATACCACAGTTGTGGTCAGAATATCTGCAAAATGTAATTATTTTACCAAAATAAGGGGGATCATACAAAATGCATGTTATGTTTTATTAAGTACTGACATGAATAAGATATTTCACATAAAAGACGTTTACACATAGTCCACAAAAGAAAATAATAGTTGAATTTAAAAAAACGAGCCCGTTCAAAAGTTTACATACACTTGACTCTTAATTCTGTGTTGTTATCTGCTGTTATGGAACTACTCTGAGACTGACTGAAGATCCAAATGCAGTGTTTATTAGGAAAGTCCAGAATCGTAATCAGACAGCAAGCAATCAATCAGTCTGACTAAACAACAAGGGAGAAAACACAGGCAACAGGGTAATCCAAAAAACAGGCTAAGAATCCAAAAACCAAGGTACATTTAAACGGGAGAAACGCTCAGAGAGGCAGTATAACACTTACAAGACTTTGCAAAGAATGAAAAACTAAACCAGGTTTATACAGGGTGAACAAAACAGGGTTAATGAGACAGGTGCAGACAATGAGTATTGATGAGTCCATGCAGAGGATTGTGGGAAATGGAGTCCGGGGTAGAGTAAGCAACGGTAAGGGATTGAGTGTCCTCTAGTAGAGTAACACCTGGATGATCCACAGCTGTTTTTTTTTATTTATTTTTTGATAGCTGTTCATGAGTCTCTTGATGGTCCTGAATAGTTAAGCTGCTCGCTGTTCTTCAGAAAAATCTTTCAGGTCCCACAAATTCTTTGGTTTTCCAGCATCTTTTGTGTATTTGAACCCCAAACAATGACGATGATTTTGAGATCCATCTTTCCACACAATGGGAAAAACTAAGGGGACTCAAAACACAACTATTACTAAAAGAAAAAACAATGCATTAAGAGTCAGGGGGTGGTAAAACTATTGAACAGATGAAGATGTGTACAGTTTTCTAATTTTGCCTAAATAACTTTTTTCATTTAGTACTGCCCTTCAGAAGCTACCGAAGTGTACTTACATGTTTCCCAGAAGACAAAATAAGTTCAATTTACCATGATCTTCAAATTCAAGGTTCAAGTTTTCAACTCCTGGCTCTTAATGCATTGTTTTTCCTTCAGTGACCATTTGAACTTTTTGTAATAGTTGTTTATGAGTTCCTCAGTTTTCCTCAGTGTGGAAAGATGGATCCCAAAAACTCATCGTCACTGTTGGAAAGGCTTCAAATACACAAAAGATCCTGGAAAACCAAAGAATTTGTGGGACCTGAAGGATTTTTGTGAAGACCAGCAGCAGATTAACTGTTCAGGACCAACAAGATACTCTAAAAAAACAACTATCACAAAACAAACCCCCCCCAACCCCCCCAAAAAAAAAAATATTATAAAAAGTGAATATCTCATGAATATTAACACCAGTTCTGCCTTCACCTGCTCCACTAAATCATCAGCTTGTGCATTTAAAGTCCTAGTCTGTGTTCATCGTTTCTGTTTACAATTCTGATCATTTACCTCTTAGAAAGTCTCTTATACTCATTGCATTTATTTGAATACAAATACACTAAAAAAAAAAAACATTGTTAAATATTATTACATTTTAAAATTTTTGAAATATACTTTCAAATGTAATTATTCCTGTGATGTAAAGCAGAAGTTTCAGCAACATTACTCCAGTCTTCAGTGTCACATGATCCTTCAGAAATCATTATAATGTGTTGATTAGCCTCTCTTTTCAACCATAGGAGCGTCTTTTTGCTGTCTCTGCTGCCCGCCCACATTGCAAGGGTGATGAAGGCAGAGATTATTCAGAGACTCTGAAGGGGCCTAAATTTGGGCAGGCGGAAAACACCAACAACTTCCACAACCTCTACGTACAGAGACACACCAACGTAAGGTAGGTACATATCTACATAGTATACACATACTAGTGTATTCTGTGCACTCAGCTGATTTATTCTGGGCAGCCTAGAAAATATATACATATCCTAAACACCACACCTGCTCTCCGCCGAGCTGTCATACCCTCAATAGATCCTGTCAAACCATCCTGCCCTCCTTCAGTCTGCACACAAAAAACAAGTTATTCATCAACCTAGATATAAGTAGCTCTCATTTGAAAGTGCCTAGACACTTTTGTTTGCTTCTATTAAAAAGTAAAAACAAACACAATCTTCAGGGCAAACTGTCGAAGAGGCTCTTCATCAAAACACAAATGTAGTTTTGTTCATTGCTTTGAAGGACAAGTAGTCCTTTGCTGTTTTTGCTTTCTGCTTCAAAGCTGTTTTATTTCCATATATTATCCTTTTGATTTGTGAGGTTGACTGTTGCTCTGCTCATTCTCAGTGTAACTGACTGAAGGAAAAAGCGAATCATATTTTCTTGGCATCTACATAATGTTCTGTATCTCTAAGTCACAATGGATTTCACAGAGTAGCTTCCAGGGCAGGCCACGCACTCATGTCATTAATGTTACTGAAGGATATTGGCAGTCGTATTAGAGGAGCGTTTAAGGTTCAGTAAAAGTTAAGTTGGACAGCATTTGTGGTATAATGTCCAATTACCATAGAAAATTTTTTTCCATACAGCAGTTTTTTTAGTCCTCAGATTTGATCGGCTGAGCAGCATTCCAAGAGCAATGATATACAGTCCAACAGCACCTTTTACAGTTTGTATCAGTTTTTCTGTGTTCAATCAGGACAGTCAGTCTGTGTTAGTGGTGAGGAGTTTTTAGTGACTTTTTACAACAAGTGAATGATTTTGTCACTGAATAATTTGAAACGATTCATTAAAAACACAGATTCATTCAGGAACAAAACAAGTTGCTCTCTTTATGAGTGAGTCATTGAATCATTCACTCAACAATTCATTGAAAAACAGATTAATTCAGGAAAAAAAAAAAAAACTCTCTTTGAGAGAGTCATTGAATCATTCACTCAACAATTCATTGAAAAAACAGAAGGATTGAGTGACGGATTCAGTCAAAAACACATTCATAAAAAAATAAACATTGAATCATTCACTCAACAATTCATTGAAAAAACAGATTCATTCAGGAACAAAACAAGTTGCTGTCTTTATGAGTGAGTCATTAAATCATTCACTCAACAATTCATTGAAAAACACAGATTCATTCAGGAACAAAACAAGTTGCTCTCTTTATGAGTGAGTCATTGAATCATTCACTCAACAATTCATTGAAAAACAGACGATAATTCAGAAACAAAACAAATAACTCTTTTATGAGTGAGTCATTAAATCATTCACTCAACAATTCATTGAAAAAAACAGGATTCATTCATGAACAAAAAACTAATAACTCTATGAGTGAGTCATTGAATCATTCACTCAACAATTCATTGAAAAACAGATTAATTTCAGAAACAAAACAAGCTGATCTCTATATAAGTGAATCATTTCACTCAAGTTGCTGTCTTTGGTGAGTGAGTCATTGAATCATTCACTCAAACAATTCATTGAAAAACAGATTCATTCCGGAACAACACAAATAACTCTCTTTATGAGTGAGTCATTTCAAATTCATAAGAAATCATTCACTCAACAATTCATTGAAAAACACAGATTCATTCCGGAACAAAACAAAATAACTCTCTTTATGAGTGAGTCATTGAATCATTCACTCAACAATTCATTGAAAAACAGATTCATTCCGGAACAAAACAAATAACTCTCTTTATGAGTCATTGAATCATTCACTCAACAATTCATTGAAAAACAGATTCATTCAGGAACAAAACAAGTTGATCTCTATATAAGTGAATCATTGAATCATTCACTCAACAATTCATTGAAAAACAGATTCATTCCGGAACAAACAAATAACTCTCTTTATGAGTCATTGAATCATTCACTCAACAATTCATTGAAAAACAGATTCATTCAGGAACAAAACAAGTTGATCTCTATATAAGTGAATCATTGAATCATTCACTCAAAAATTCCTTGAAAAACACAGATTCATTCAGGAACAAAACAAGTTGCTCTCTTTATGAGTGAGTCATTAAATAATTAACTCAACAATTCATTGAAAAACAGATTCATTCAGGAACAAAACAAGCTGATCTCTTTAATGAGTGAGTCATTGAATCAGTCACTCAACAAGTGACTTTTGTCTTTATAATTGAGTTTTTGAACAAAACAGTTGAATTCTGCCGTGGCTTTGTTTAGAATTGTTTCCCTTTGAGTGAGAAAAAAAAAGACAAAATAACTGCCTATAATTTATTTAGATGTTTTCAGTTTAATAAACTGTTGGAATAAGAGCAGTATCACAGATGATGTTGGTCTACACTGCTGTATTTTTAAGGATTTTTTTGCGATACTGGAAAAATGAGGAGAAAAAAAATGCTTATTTAGAAAAATATTTATGGTGTGTATTAAATGTTGTACAAAAGCATAATTTCGCGCTCTTTACCAGTTTGCGTAATTCTCCTTTTCTTGAACATTTTGACTATTTTTCCACAGCATTCTGTATGCAGACATTGTTGGATTCACACGTCTAGCCAGTGACTGTTCACCTGGAGAACTTGTCTACATGCTCAATGAGCTCTTCGGCAAATTTGACCAGATAGCCAAGGTATCACATGACCTAACGGGCATAGGAGAATATTGATATGATATTCATATTTTTCCTGTACACAATATGTCTACTACACAGGCTGTCTTGATGGTTTGTTTGATGCAGGATAAACGACTGCATGCGGATCAAGATCCTGGGCGACTGCTATTACTGTGTGTCAAGGGCTTGCCGGACCCTCTGACCGATCATGCCAATAACTGTGTGAAAATGGGTGGGCTGGACATGTGTGAGGCCATCAAGTAAAAGAGCACTCTGTCGTTCTCAAAATAGATTAGATAATCGGTCCATCACAGCAATCTGCATTAAAATATGTTTGCATAATAACCACTAAACTACTTTCCTACATATCTGTGCTAGTTTAAATGTCTGTGCAAACACCATGTAAATTCAGTCTTAATAGGCTAATTAACCTAAATATAATTGGCATACAATGCCATAAGGTTGCCTGAGGTTCCCAGCCTGTGGGATACCTGCTGGGCGTCCCATAAGCCAGTGCTTATCAGGATTTATTTTGAGATAATGACCAGCTGATTGCACATGATCCATTTTCCATTTCTTCATTAGAACAAAAAGTCACATAGAGTTATATCTGCTTAAAAGCCCTAAAACCACTACACATGAGCTGTTTGTCACATTACGGCCTTTCATCATCTACAAGGGACCATTTCTGTGTCGTTTTATCCCCTCTCTGAGGCTGAAATAACCCTCGTACTCAAGAGGCTCAGATGTGTGATATTGTTGAAACCCACACATTCTCCTTTCTCCAGCTCAAAGTGCAGCTCCTTTTTCCAGTCCCTTTTACGATTCCTCACCCATTCTTCATTCTTCCGCTCTCTTCTGCCACACATTTGCTTTCCGTTACGCTACTGCAGTAATTTTTCTTTCACACACACAATTCATTTAAGGGGGGTTATTGAGAACCCCTTCGGTTTGTATTTTGCAACATAATATAGCTCAGGTTGAGGGGCACCTAGGAAATAAGAATGGTGTGTGGACAGATACACTGAAATGATCTGTCAGAAACACACACACCTCCAGGGGTGCAATGCACCTTTTTATTTTATTATATTTATTTATTTTTTAGCAGGTTAAGCAATTTTATACTGGTACACAAACTAGACCAGCACCAAACTAGCTTAACCCAGCCTGCATAAAAAAAAAACAACAAAAAAAAACTGTTTTGGTCTAAACTGTTTTGTGCCAGCAGGGACATGGTAACATTCAAACTAGCTTATCTAAATCACAAGATGATACGTTCTGTGTGCTGAAATGGAATGTAATACACAGGGGCACCAGACACACTCCCTCATAAACAGCAAACACGTACCGCTGCAGTCCTGGCACCCGCTGATTATTACTTTTCTATAAATATTTCTGGTGTTAAGCTGAGTTGTGGTCAGTGGAAATTTGGTGCTGTTTTTCACCTCATTTCCAAGGGATGGAGGGAGAGAGCCGGACGTGCGTACATGCTGTGGGAAAGAAAGATATTTTATGGGACCAACTGGAAGAAGAAAACTTGCCTTATTACATAAATGTTGTATAAACCTGTCAAGAGAGATCAAAAATTTTTCTCATGATTTAAAAAAACCTTTCGATCTAAAGGTTTATGCTTACAATAAGTTTAATAGACAAATATTAATTGTGCCTTCAAATACATTTCCTTAAAAACTTTGTAATAAGAATATATTTAATTCTGATAATTGATTAAAATACATTTTGAATTAATTACATGCTGATTAAATAATACAGTTTATAATATGCTGATTAATTAATCCAATTTCTAACAATGAATTACATAAATACATATTCAGTTACACTATTACGGCAAACACTGTGATTTATTTTTTTGTTTTGTTTTGTTGTATTAAAATGTATAAAGTAGTAATAGTAAACAATGAGTAAACTTAACTTGTTATTTCAGGAAAGTGAGAGATGCTACCGTGGTTGACATTAACATGCGTGTTGGAGTGCACTCTGGGAATGTTCTCTGCGGTGTGATCGGCCTTCAGAAATGGCAGTATGATGTTTGGTCACATGACGTCACCCTGGCCAATCACATGGAGGCGGGGGGTGTACCTGGGTAAGATCAGCATATGACTTTTCTTTTTCCCCATTTTCACATATTTGCCACAAGTGCTATTATGCTCATGGAGGGTTCTTGACGTAAATAAAAATGCTTTTTTGAGAGCACAATGAATGTGCTTTTGTGCTTCTAATGAGTGTTTGTTAAATAAAACGCCAAGCACTACATTCATTTTTCATATCTCGATTGTCTCTGTGAGCATTGGAACATTTTGTGGTAACTCACATAATGCACCTGTTTTTGTGAAGTGTTCTTTCATTCCCCAGCCTGTAATAGTTGTGTGCTCCTCTCCAGACGGGTTCACATCTCTTCTGTGACACTGGAACATTTGAAAGGAGCGTATCAAGTCGAGCCAGGCAACGGACAAAGCAGAGATTCTTACCTGAAAGAGCACGGCATCATCACGTACCTAGTCATCAACCCGAAGGTAAAAAATGACGCAGTCTAGCTTTCACGTTTATAAATAACAAGACATTTACATTCTCTGAAGAAAAACACTGTTGCTGTGCGTTTCTTACTGGCTTTAATCGTGTTAGGGGTTTATAACAAATATCAGCTATGATAATAATTATTGTGGAAACAATAAAACAAATTTTAAATAAGCAACATAATTATAAATAACAAAAATGTCTGTTTATTACACAGAAAATTAGTTAAACATAGTATTAATCATAGCCGAACAAACATCTGCTGTATGATGTATGTTAATAAATCATATCATAATGTGTCTAGTTATGCAACTGAACTTTTCAAACTAGCATTGCATTCAATTCACCTTGAGCACTAATTAGCATAATTACCATATTTAGACTTTGCAGTTACACAAACGTGACTTTGTGCTCATATTTGACAAACCTGGGAAGAGTGTTTATCTCAACACAAGTTCGAGGAAACAGGCATCAAGACCCAGAAGATTCCTGAATATCCGTTCATTCAGATGTGTGTGGGCTTTTCAGCCCCCAGACAGCATAATGCCTGGCACCATATATTCAAATAACAATGCCTATTCTTTTATTTATTTATTTTTATTATTTATCCAGTGCCTTATTTACTTTTCAACAATGCATTTGCTTTGCCCGAGGTAACAAAAGCAGCAAATTTTCCTCATAAGAGACTCATACATTTATTTCTGTTCAGTTCGAGCCTTTCTGCCCTCTTATCATAACAGCCCACTGCACACCCACTCCCTCCACACTGCCATTATGATAACTGCATTTGAGTTTGGAGGGCTTTTGCTTGTTTGTTTAGTTGCTCTCTTTTCTTTTATCACCCTGTTGTTCAGTTAATGCCAATTTGCATTTTTTGTTTTATTCTAATGAACGACTGCCATGGAGTCAAGCTGCTGTAAAGTAGACCATACAGATTTGAGGGAGCCTCTGTTATCTTTTAGACTGCAGCAGGGGTTTCTAACTTTGGTGTCAAGCGCCCTCAAATAGGACAAACCTCTTACAAGAGACCCCTTTCCTAAGATACATATGAATTCATGTGTAACGCCGCTTTTACATGAATGAATATGTATTTTAAGCTCCCCCTTTTTTTATATTTTCAGGCTTGAATTTATACGTGATATTAGTTGTGAATACAATGTTGTTTTCAAAATGTATTAAATGGCTTTAATATTGTCTCTGTACAAAGCCGGAGACAAGTGTTAAAATATTTACTCTCTATACTGTTTTTTTAATATTGTTAAATGTTAACCTAAACAGAAACAATTTCAGCTCTATTCAATTTTATTTGTAGAGATTTTCACAGTAAACATCATTCCAAAGCAGTGTGAAGAATTGAGTTTAACAAATTTAATTAAGTTTGCATGTATATTTTGTAATATGTATAATATTTATTTTTTTATCAAATTTTTTACCCCTGTACCTTTTTGTATTTTATTTTATTTTATTTTATTTTATTTTATTTTATTTTATTTTATTTTATTTTATTTTATTTATTTTAATGAAGAATACCCATGTCCCTGTGTGCTAGGGGATCGATCATAATTTGGAACTCGAGTAATTTTGGGTCCTAAGGAAAGCAACTCAAATTGTTAAGAATCCCTTACAATCAAATTAGATTCTCCGATGAACTGTTAATACTGTAATCATTAATTCTAGTTTTAGGACTTTTTTTTAGCGAGTTATACTAGTTTTAGCAGATGCTTGGTATGTTTGTATATGATTCCCATTAGGATCCTTTAGGAACTGACTCATAATCATGATTAGAAATCCAGTCCTGCACACCAGTGGGCTTTCTAACAGGTTTTTCCAATTCAGACCTTCAGGTTTTACACGGACATCAAGTAGTGACGGAAAACACCAGGTACCAAAATTGTTTAGAATCCATGAGTAGACAGAAAGATCGTAGCAGAGTCATCAATCACGTAAATTACACTTGAATAAACAAAAATGTATTTACAAAACAAACACCTGTGACCCACACACTTCAGTAGTCAATATTCTTGTCCGATTGTTTGGATTTGCTGTGCGTCTAACACCTCTAAAGCCTGTAACACAATCCAGGTTAGACTTGTACTGTCAAGCTATGGTGTGCACGGACTTCATGCGTAGGCAGAAGAAACGTGAGTCCCGCCCGCTACCTGCTCGTCTTCGCACCACTCTGGCTGGGGTCAGAGATGAGGCGGCGTACTGTACACCGCATGACGCAGTATTAGTCCCCAATCGAGATCCCTGGGGGGAGCGGCCAAAAAAAAAACGTTTTGCTAACCTCCACCCATCGAGTACAGCATGACCAACGAGGAACGGCTAAGAGATCAACACACACGTGAGGCCAACTGAGCTACACAATGCAAAAACATACAGTCATTCTGATTCAAGATTTAAATGGTGATTACAGTCATCAGGACTAGTTTTGCTTGAAGCACTTAATAGTGCTCTATTAATAACATGTGTAACATTTTTTTTCTTACAGGATGTGCCAATTAGGGCACGCTACAACTTTCAACATAGGTCGGAAAGGTCCCTGTTTTTTTTTTTTTTACTGTTTATTTGCTTTATATAACAAAAAAAAGCAAAAATCTAAATTCAAGTGAATAACTTTTCTGAACTTTCACACTGACCTTGTTTACATTTCCATGGTTGGTTAGTCTCTCTCCCCCATTTTTCTTCCCTTTCAGAACAAAATCACAGAAAAAGAGATTTGAAGAGGAGTTGAACGAAAGAATCATTCGCACTATTGATGGCATCAACTCACAGAAGTGAGCATCTTAATGCTCTGTATTCATATGGAGGAGGAACTCATGAAAACACAAAAAATAGCTAAATGATAGCAAGGATCAAGTCTGACCTCACAATGAAAATCTGGGATTCAAAATCTGATTTAAATCAGCAAAAAAAAAAAAAAAAAAAATTTATACACTAAAAAAAGAAAAATCAAATATAATACACATATATAAAATATAATTTATTTAATATATATATATATTATTTATTTTAATAATTTTCATTTAAAATGTATTTAGAAAAAAAAAAAAAAAACAAATTAAAAAAATTAATAAAATAAACAAGAACAACAAAACAAAAAATAAATTGAATAACAAAATTAAAATTAATACTTATCGAATTATTTATATTTATATTAAATAGAAAAATCTAAAATAGAAGCATTTTCATTATTGGTCGATTCGGAGCTCAATATACAGTATAACACAATCCCAATATCACCCCAACAAGCTATTATAAAAGCGATTCATTGTTGCAATGAGAATTTAATTGTTATAAATGACTTAATTTATGCTTTCTTTCCACCAGACAGTGGCTGAAGGTATGCTTATCTTTTCCACCAGAGTCACGTGGCTGATAGTCAGAGGACATTCAAAGCGATCTCTCTTGTTCTTTCACAATAAGACACTCGAGAGAGAGGTACATTCCACCTTGAGATGTGTCATTGAATGGCAAATACTGTATGCGCGTCATTGTGAGAAAAACACTTGAACAAAGATGCTGAAAGAGCTGAGATATTTCTTTTCTTTTTTTCTTTTCTTCTAACAGTACAGAGCCACAAATCTGCCTGCCTTCAAGTACTACGTCACGTGTGCTTGTCTCATTTTCTTCTGCATCTTTATAGTGCAGGTCTTAGTCTTGCCAAAGTAAGTACCATCTCCACGGCATCTTCAAAGTATCTCATTGTCTTTCCTGACGCAATTGCACTGCCGTCTCCCACAGCACTTAAACCAAGTGACGCATAATAATATTACAACATATCTACACAACTGAGAGAAAATGAGTGCAATGATAAAGAACTGGGTGATGGGAACATCAATGTCTGTCTGAAAAAGACAGCCCTGAGCAGACTGTTATAGATTATTATTTTTTTAATCAGAGGCCATTCTGGTTTGGAAATTATGTCTCCTTTTGTATGAAGTCAGAAAAATCTATGCAAGACATCAGCCTAATTTACTGCTCATGTTGACTGAGAACACATTCACAAGAGCCGAGAGCACAGCGCTTTCTCTCAAGCTGAGTTCTCACTTCCTCACATTGATTTTATAACAGATGTATAGTGAGATATGGCACCGCAAAGACTGGAACTAAACATTTTTGTTCATATGTGAAAAATCCATTTTTAAAATATGTGACTAAATTCTTGACCAAACTTATCCAAATTCACCAAAAAACCCCAAACCCAAAAATCCAACATTTAACCACACAATTATACCAACACTATTATATCAATGAAAATATATGTTCTAAGATGTTGTATTGTTCTAAGCAAAAAAGTGAAAAAAAAAAACCAAAGATCTACACTGAAGAAGGCATCTGAGCTGGTGTTGTTACTGTTAACCAAAACTAAAACTATTGAAAATTGTTTTGCTGAGAAGCTGAAAGCTGAAATAAAACTTCAAAACTGACATACTTCCAGAATAGATAATTAAGGGGAACATGAGAAAGAAACAGAAGACATTTGTCTTATTAATAGTCAATGTACCATCAGAGCGATTTTGAAACTAATATTTCTGTTTTTTTACCTTGAAATGTTAGTTTTTGGAATCATTTTGAAGGTACATACAGTTCCATTAAGTTGAAGTACTAAAATTAATTAAAGCTAAACAAAAATAGAATTATTAAATTAAAAAAAAAAAAACTTAAAAAATGTGAATGCTGCATTAGCAACTAACTGGAATAAATAAATAAGTTTAAGTAAAATTACTGAAATTAATGGTAAAATAAAAATAACATTTAATTATTATATTAAAAAATAAATACATTTTAAAATTTTGCCTTAGCAACAAACTGAAATAATTTTAAATTAAATTGCTAAAAACTAAAACGAAAAAAAAAACTAAATAGTTAAAAAAAAAAAATTATATTTTTAAAGCTATTAAAAAAAAAACACATACAATAAATAAAACTTACACTAATTATAAAATGAAAACTGAATATATAAACATGAAATCAAATTAAAAATATGAATAAATAATATAATGGTACATTAAAAAAATAATAACACTGACGTGGGGTACTGTATATCTCAAGAGCAAAATGTCTTAATGGTGGATTTGATGGTGGGTTATTTTGACCTGGAGCAGGTAGCAATCACCTTGCAATCACCCAAAACACCTAGCAATGGCTAGCAGTGCACTAATAAGTATTTACAACCCCTTATCAGCCACATACCAACCAACCGCTACATCCATCAAACATTGTGCCATTAAGCTTTACACAGACAGGTACTACCAAAAATCACCAAAAAATACCAAAATTCAAACATGCTGGGCATTGGTTAATCACTCCATATATGGCATTACATCTATTTCTGCTCTTTTCATGTCAGAGATTGCATAAATACTGGATGATCGCGTGAGAAACAAATTATAGCAGGCATACATGGATGATGAGTAAATATTCTTTGGAGTATCTGATGATTTTGTCTCTCACAGAACTACCGTCCTTGGAGTTTCATACGGAATGGCTTTCCTGCTGCTCGCCTTGATCCTCGCCATTTGTTTTGCTGGTCACATACTGGTAAGTGGTGCTCGGGCTTGTAGAAGTAAATATGAAGTAGCTTTCTTTGAGAGTGAACTGCCAGTGAATGAGGCAGGCTGGCTTGTGTATTCTGTCTTTTCAGATGTTACATATTTTTCCATTTTCCATGGTGGAAATAACTGTGTACTGAAATGTCATTTAATAAGTCGAGGTTTCCGCACATTTGAGACCCTCATCTTGTTCGACAAAATGCCATACTGAGAGGAAAAAATACCATATCAAAACAAGATTGAAATTTCCTTGTTTTAACCCGAGGAACAACACTCTTTTTCAGCTCTTAGAGAGCGTTGTCTATAATCAAATTACCAGCTACTTTGGACACGTGGAGCATAAATGGCTTAAGTAAATGTCACCTGTATGTCTCTCTATTTTCTTTCTCCCGCTCTTTCTTTCTTAATATATTATGAAAGCTTAGAGTGAAATGGCTTATTCAATATTCAAAGGCCTGTAGATTCTCTCATTGGAAATCTGTCAAGAACACGTTCTGGTCATATTCCACCCCAAAATCAAAAGAAATGAATAAGGAATGCTGTTTTCTTAATGAAAATGAAGCCTATATTAATATTAAATAATATTTCAAGAAAATATTATTTAAATTGTAAATAATTTACATTTAAATTATTAGTATTATTTTACTTATAGTTATACTTGCATTCCGTTATTCAAAAAATGCTGTACTTTTAAACTGTGTTCATCAAACAATCCTGAAAAAAAAAAAGTATTATGTAGAACTGTTTTCAACATTAATAATAATGAGAAATGCTTCTTGAGCAGTAAATCAGTATATCAGAATGATTTCTGAAGGATCATGAAGAATGGAGTATTGATGCTGAAAATTCAGCTTTGCATCACAGGAATAGATTACAATTTAAAACATATTCAAATAGAAAACAGTTATTTTAAATTGTAATAGTATTTCATCATTTTAATCAAATAAGTGCAGCCTTTTTGAGCATAAGAGACCTCTTTCAAAAACGTAAAAATCTTACCAACTCCAAACTTTAGGGCAGTAGTGTACATCCTGTTAGTACTGCTTTAATTTTTATTGAAATTATAATTTTTTATTGAAATTACAAAACCGTTACATATTATAGTATTACTCTATTTCAGTACTAAGAATATAATGAGTATGAACTTTGAGAAAACTACTGAAAAGAATGCTAATTAGAATTTGGGCTCGTAATCCAAAAATGTCACGATACTAAAAATGTTGTTCGTTTTAATAATAGACTTCAATTTATATATGTAAAATGTAATTTATTTTTCATGGGGGGGGGGGGGGGGGGGTTGACCTTGACATGTGTGAGATTCAACCTCTCACATACACTCCATGGAATTCATACTATTATCAGTGTAACCTGTTTTTCTGTGTATTGAGGTGTCAGAGTTATATTTTTAGAGAACCTTCCAGAGAACTTGAAGGGTTTGCATGCCGTTCATCCACCGCCTTGACTTGATTTGTCCCCAGTTCATTAATTAACCAAGCTGTTTCAGATGAAGATTCGGAATTCTTGATGATAAAAAAGAAAAAAAAAAGAAAAATAGGCCACACTTAATGGAAATCTTGCATTAGCCCAGAAACCTTTTGTGTGTGTGTCAAAAGAAAAGCAGATTTAGGGGTACTTGTTACTGGGTTTTTTGCCATCTATTTTTGTGCAGTAAACAGTGGTTTTGGGAATTGCGGGAATGAGGGGCCATTTTTATAAAGCTCTGGCAGTTAAATTGAGTTTCTTTTATGGTAGGACTCTCTTTTGGTTTCACAAACAACTGTCAAAGTCATGAGTGCCTAGAGCCCTATGGAGCTAGTTAAGAGTATCTCTGTTTTGTTTCCCATTTAACTGATGTGAGAGTTCACATTCGACCCACAGATTCACAAATATGAAAGAGGGGTAAAGGTTATCCAGTAGAAGTGCTGTGTGTAAATACTGAAAGCTATTTTTTGTATTGGTGATGTAACTAACGTGTGATTGACTGGTGGGAGGGTTTTATTGTTTTGTTTTGTTAGGTCCTCTACCTCTTTTACTTCTTTTTGATTTAAGCCTGAAGCGTTCTTGCACATGGTCTTGCTTGTTTTTTTGTGAAGTGCTTTTCCACTTCAGTTCCGTTAATACTCATCCTGAGAATGTAGCATAAACTGAGTCACTAAAGGTTTCTCGGGCACTACAGACATTATATTAGAAGGCTACTGCAATCAGTACAGGACGGGTTTTACGAACAGATCTCACTTTCTTCAAGGCCATGAAGTCTTATTTCAGATAAAAACATTCAGAGACAGGGGCTTGATCTTTCTTCATTCAATTTTAGTTTTGCTTGAATGGATAATTTATTCAAAAGTGTAAATTCTGTCACTATTTACGCATCGTCATGTCATTGCAAAGAACTCTATCCTGTGTTCTAAATGACCACATTGGTCCCTTTTAGCCTTCACTTTTCTTTCAAAAACCTCGAAAGTGGGTGTCGGTAAATAGTGGTATGCTAAGCTACTATGCTAAACTGTAATCTTATTGAAAATACTAGTTGAAAAGACAAACAATGGGAAAAGTTGTTTCAGCCAATGGAATTGCTTTTGGGGTCCAAGGAGGATCAAACTCTGTGGGGGGAGAAAAACTATACCAGCTATGTTTCAGAAGGGAAAGAGTCCTTAATTTAGTCAATTGCATTTTTATGGAAATTATGAAAGTAAAATGGATTGTGAATGCCGTTTCATGTTGCCTTCATCTCAAAGTTGATATAGATGGCTTTTTATCATTATATATTCACTAACTGTGAAGTTATGTTTATTAATGTGTCTCTGACTTCTAGGGCACAATCATAACCTTGAGCATTTGGAATAGAAGCAAATATGCTAATGACGTTGGTGGGAGTTAAAGTTTTTTTTTTCTTTTCTTTTTTTTCTTGTTGCCATAGCAATGGGGCAAAGCAGCCTCCTGCACAATGCCCTGGCTCCCTGGCTCCTCTAAAGTCATCACCAACAAGCCCTGGATACGACTTGCGCTCACCATGGCAACCACTGCACTTATCCTAGTCATGGCTGTATTCAATATGGTGAGCATCACTACTTCTTAATACCTGATCTATCAGCTAGATTGGACTGCTTTTAAAATGACTGACATTTATTATGTTCACGTATAATTCATTATGAGCATGTTCATGAGAGAAATATTCCCTGCTTGCTTTAGTTATGGTTATGTCAATTTAATGAACTGATTGCTGGCTTTATGGTTCAGTAATTCAAGAAAAAACTGTTTTAGAAATAAGGGTTATATTAAAAATCTTGCTCTTGCCTAATTTTTTAAATCACTTCTGACCTATAAGAGGATATTTTCCTCAAATAATATTACAAAATATCTACACTATTGAAGCTCTGCTATAAATCCCAGTTTTCTATATATATAGAAAATAGGATGGGACCAAGTACCGAACCCTGAGGAACCTCACAGGTAATTAATGTGACATAGGCACCGTTTACCTTCAAAATAATTGAAAGAAAATACATGAGTGGTGGTATAGTTTAGCTCTTATAGGTCAAGTGATTTACTTTGTTGAAGACTGCAACATAAGACAGGTGATATAAAGGCCAGTTACCTTCTCTGTTAAAAGCTGCATGATTTTCATTCCTAGGATACATAACCTATCAGTATTTACACAATATATTACATGACACATTCATTTAGACAGTTGGCTGATAAATAAATCACCAGTTTTTTCCCAGTTGGAGGGCTTTAGCTATGGAATCTGTGGTGGTCCACAGTAAAGGGCAGAGCAGAATTAGTGTCAGCTGTCTGGTTGGATTCATCATTGTAGCATCGCTGTACTAGGGCTCTGGTCCAGTTTGGATCTAATGGTATTATCCCTGAGCTCAAGTGATTTGTTGTCCCTGTGGGAGAGAAACACAAGAGAAATGTGACCAAATACTTGGGTTTTCGGTTTCACACATCTGCGATGAAATGTTACACTGTTCAGCTGGGCTTGTTAAAACTTAGATATTTTGTTCTCTTGCAGTGACAGTCATGCATTTTTAATTGTGGCTTAAATGTCAAAACATGACCACTCAATTTATATAAAAAACAAACAAAATAAGTAACAACACAAAACACAAACAAACATCAAACAAATAATCAACCATCTAATTAAAAAAAACACCAAGCCAACAAAAAAAAAAATCCAAACAACATAACCATCTATTCTGCCAAAGTTGGCAATTGTTCATCTTCCCTGCTTTTCCCATCTGCTTGCAGTTGATTTTTGCACTTTTGTAAAAAAAAAAAAAAACAAAAAAAAAACATATTTGTTACAAAATGCAACAGATGTGTTTAGCTAAGAATGATGGTGTCATTCTGCTATAATTCTCTAAATTTTGTTTTTCTCCATCTGTTGGGTTTTAAGTTCTTCTTAGGTGAAGATAGGATGGTAGCATCACCTCCACTCAACATTTCCAACAACAGTATGGATGGTCCATATGGTCAAACCACAGACCCCTCAAACAACAAGTTCTACTTGCCAGTAAGTTGTAATAAATCTTATCTCATGTTTTTTGCCCACAAATCTCTTCTAAGAAAAAAAAATATGAACTGAATAACCTTTATTTACAGACCCACATGAAAACATGTTGTAAATCCTCTGTTGAGATGTGGGTTTCAAAAAAAAAAAAAGAAAAAAAAAGGAAAAGAAAAGTTCTCTGTATCCTTGAAGGAAAGACTTGTGATTGAATTGTGAGTGTCCTGAAATGAACCAATTTGTCTACGCTTGCATCAGTATATAATAAGTCACTTTATCCTGTGCGTGATTATGTATGGCGACTCTATGGTGATATTATAGCAGCTGAAAAAGGATTCTAGGAAAATATAGTTTATGCACTAAGAGCTATGTAGTGTTGTACATGGAATTAGATCTCTACAGATATTAAGATGGTGGACAAAAGCATCCTCAAGCATCTTCCTAGAATGATAACAGTACATTGGTTAGGAAACAATACTCGTTGCGTATATGACTTTTTTTTTTTTTTTTTGCCTTTTCTTAGTAACGATCCATTTTGTATATATTTCAGGGGTCATCATATATGTTCTGTTATTAAATTCTTAGCACTTAAATCAAAGCTTCATAGTTCTCTTTTTCATTGATACTGATTTGGCCGTGATGAATGTACAGATGTGAATCTGACTGGCTTTCTCTTCCCTGGCAGTATTTTCATCTACAGCTGCATTCTGGGATTGATTCTCATGCTCCGTGTTCCTGAGGATAAACTATGAGCTGAAGATGATAATTATGCTTGCTGCTGTAGTGGGTTACAATATCATCATTCTTCAGACCCATGCCTCTGTACTGGATGATTACAGCATGGCCCTCTACAAGACCCAGCAAACAGACCGGTACTGGATTCCCGTATGCTCCCACATACAGTGACGCTAAACAATTGTCACAAATAATCTGCAGGGGGTTTTTTTTATTTGTAGATGACACTTGTTTAATATTTCCATTGCACACACACAGTGAGTGAAAGAATGAAGAATTGTGCCACATAGAAACATTTGGGTAACTGCGGAGGCAATTTTTTTCCAGAAGTCTCTCAATATCTCCAGGGATTATGAGTGACAGGTGCTGCTGCTGAGATGGCAGGCTTTGTGTTGATTAGTCTTTTCGGAGGTTTTGACAAGAACACATTTTTTAAACATAAGCCTATTGCATTTCTCTTATAATTATTATTATTTGCTTTGGTATTTTTCTTTCTTTGTTTCTTTCATTATTGTTTCCTCTTTCCATGCCTTCATTAAGCCTTTCTGAATGGAGCAATATTAAGTAAAGTATCAAATTGGAAACTGCCCGTGCAACATAATGACAGTTTATGCCTATGCAACATTAGGACAATATAAATCTGAGTTAGGTTAGACTGACAAAATGTTGCTGAGAAGTCTGTATCCTGTCCATATCCTCCTCCTCTACACACAATATATTTGGCTCTTTGTGTGTGCTCTTGACTTCTGAAGTTTATATTTCTGTCTGTTCCCCCTCAGGCCGGGTGTTCTTAAAGATTTGAAGACCATGGGCTCTGTGTCATTGTTCATTTTCTTTGTCACTTTGCTTGTGCTGGCCAGACAGGTGAGTCTCTCTCAATCTGCTATCATATTTGCTCTTTGTTTTTGAGAAGTTATCTAAAGAGTTGAATTATTTGGAATGAGTTCCACTGATCCAGGAATAGTTCATTCCAAAATGAAAATTTGCTGAAAATGTATTCATCCTCAGGCCAGATGAGTTTGTTTCATCATTAGAACAGATTTGTAGAAATGTAGTATTACATCACTTGCTCACCAAATGATCCTCTGCAGTGAATGGGTGCCGTCAGAATGAGAGTCCAAACAGCTGATAAAAACATCACAATAATCCACAAGTAAAACACATGACTCCAGTTCATCAGTTAACATCTTGTGAAGTGAAAAGCTGTGTGTTTGTAGGCGTTTGTAGGCATCAAGGCGTTTTTAACTTCAAATATTCCTCTGTCCATAATATTGCTTTCTCCAGTGAAACAGTCATCTTGTCTGAATCAGGTGAGAAATATGCACAGATCAAGTACTGTTTACAAGCAAAAACAGTCTTTAAACATTCTAAACAGATGTGTCAGTGGATTGTGATGTTAGAGGGCAACAGGAGATGGGCTTTTCACAGGAGGAAGCATTATTATGGACTGGTATTTTGGCCAGAAGTGATGGCTTAAATGCCTTGATGATGGATTTTTCTCTACAAACACAGAGCTTTTCACTTCACAAGAGAAACACTCATCTACCATCTTGGATGACCTGAGGCGAGTCAGTTTTAATTTTGGGGTGAAACTATTCCTCTAAGACTCCTTTTTAATTTGGAGATCTTGGAGGTACTTAGAGAAGAAAAAATCCACCAACAAGAATTTACAGCAGTAATGCATGTTTTAGTTTCACCTCTGAAAACGATCATTTAAAACAAATTTTATGCAGCTTACATAACATATTTTTCTTTACAGAAACCTTAATATAAGCCATTGAACAAAAATAAAAGCATTTTTAAGCCTCCATGTACCTACCATTGTAAGTGCATCATTATGTGGCAATTGGCAGAATGAGCTTAATTTATACTTTCCTTTAATTGATCAGTTTTTCAATTGATTAGATTATAAAAGGTGCCTGAATGTTAATCCAATGACAATATAATAATATATTTTAGCCTAATCTATAAACAGCCCACTTCTTACCTTGAAATGTGAATTTTTTAGAAGTCATTTACGATTAAGCTCAGAGTTTTGTGGCAGCACAGATGTGTTCCCAATTTCTATGGCTTCAGTTATTATCAGCACTCATCAGCCTCTGGCTGCCGAATAACATAAAGCTTTTCTGCAAAAAAAGCATTTAATAAATACCACTCTATAGATTCTTTTTTTTTTTTTTTTTTTTTTTTGCCTGTACAAACATAGAGAGAACTTTATGTATTTCAGTCTGTACTGAAACCTTGTCTCTACAGGTCGCCCGTGGGTCAGTTTTTTTTTTTCTTTTTTTCTGAGATTCTGAGATTAATGAGAGGCTATTTGTCCCTGGATAATAGGCCTGTCTGATGAACTCTGTTTTTGAAATGTGCATTTAGGTGAATTCATTTATAAGTAATGTGGTGTTCGGGTTGATTAGGTGATAGGTAAGCCGGGGACTGATTTTTCTCCAAAGCAATGAACCAGAAAAAAATAAGCAAAAGCAAATATAGAATGAGTGAGAAGAGACTATCAGTGCCCTACTTAATGCCTTTCAAAGTGCCATTTCCCACTGATTCAAGATGTCTTTTTCATGATGAATGTCTGCTGGAACACAAAGCTACAACTCAGAGAAAATTGAAGCAATTTTTCATTCATGATAGCAGCCCTTTATGCAAGAAAAATCCATAAAAATAATGTACTGTCCTTGTGTGCATTTGATTCTGCTTTCTTTGTCATCTTGAAAGCCACATTACGTGATCAGATGTGTACCACCTCTTTACCTCTGTGTCCTCTTGTAACAGAATGATATTACTGTAGGTTAGACTTCCTGTGGAGGAACAAGTTTAAGAAGGAGTGCGAGGAGATTGAGACCATGGAGAACCTAAACCAGGTGCTTCTGGGGGGAAATGTACTTCCTGCCCATGTGGCAGAACATTTCCTGGGGAGGAACTGGAAGAATGAGGTGAATGGCATCCAAATGTCCAAAAACACCAGTGAAAAGTGCATAAATTGTGTTTATAACACCAGATGGATTTTTGTATGCTGTATTTTTGACAGGATCCTCTACCATCAGTCGTATGATCTGGTATGTGTGATGTTCGCCTCCATCCCAGACTTCAAGGAATTTTTTTTTACACAGAATCTGACGTTGGTGTAATAAGGAGGGAGGGAGTGTCTCGGCCTCCTTAATGAGATTATAGCAGATTTTGATGAGGTAAAACTCACAGACAAGGGCAACCATGGCCATAAACAGGGTTTGAAAATTAGTGAGGTCTGGGGTGGGGTTAAGAAATTGTGTTATATAATAACCCCTACAAAAACAACTCATTATATACCCTAACACTTTTAAAAGAGACAGACATGTAGATGTTTGGTGAAAGATGTTTTCTCTGTTTTGGAGGGAGGAACATTGTTAAATTTATGCCATATTTATTGCCATCAAAATTAGTTAATACTTTTACTACAAGTTAGGGGTGAATCATTTTATCAGTTGTTTATTATTCATGCAACAATGCATGTTACTTTTGGTAGTTTTCATTTAATATCCATTCCTTTTTGTGTCTAGTGCTCTTATGGATGTTTTTAGCAAGACTTCATGAAAATTTAGTTACATACTGAAGAATGAATAGCATAGACTTCTTCATGGTTAGTATATACCATAATACTTCATGGCTATATTTCATTTAATTTTGTAACCTACTGTTCTACAGATCTGTGTACTACTGTTTAAATGCTACTGTTTTGATAGCGTTGATAAAGTTTCTGACAGATTATATCATAATGTTTTTTTTGTGTTTGCCTTACCGAATGTGGTATCCCCCTGCCAACAATAACCTGTCTGTTGGCTTTTTTGATTACTGTCAGTTTAAGTGCAGTGTTGCCATGATATTGCTATAAAAAAAAGAAAAGAAATAATAAACTTAATTAGTACAAATCTTTTGTAAATAAGATAAGATAAAGATATTGCTAACCCTAAACTGCAACCTTCTTACTTTTGTAAACTTTCTAAAGGCAGGAGTCTCCATACTCTCTCCTGGAGGGCCAGTGTTGTCCTATTGAGTTTAGCTCTAAAGTCCAAAGACGCTTATAATAGCGGATCTGGCAACACAGGAGGCTGTGCCCATGCCTCACTCACAACTCTCTCAAGCCCCATTAACTCCCGCCAGCGCCTTGCAGTGATCATTTTCATACCACTGATGCCTAAAACATTCTTGCAAAACTGTCTAAACTTAATTATACATTATATAATATATAATTATTAGACATGCAGACACATATTCATATGAAGATTTAAACAGTAAATATAGTCATTTAAGTGAGAGAAAAAAAATGTTAATTTTGAACAATTGAACACAATTGAACAGTTAATGTAGGTTTTGGACCCCTCAGTGACATCATAGCTGGTTACTGCCATGAACACAACCCTATTTTGATTTTCAGATGCCGTGGGAAAGCTACACTAAAGTACTTGTGAGATGATGTAACCATCACCTGCGATCCTTCCTTTAGCCCTGCTTTAATAATGTTACTGACGTACGCCTATTTAGGTCCTTGGTTAGTGTTCAAACAGAATATTTCAGAATGAACTAAAATAAAATAGCACATTACAGTGTTGTTCAAAACATTAAAGTTGGACTGTTGTTTGATGCTAGAGAAAAATTCGGCCTTTTGAAAAAGAAGTATTTGTGGTATCAGCAGTTATTCAGATAAATGCACATAAAAATAAAATGAACTCTGGGGGCTTTACGTGACAATTATACGGTCTCGATCCAGTTTAGGTGGGCAGTTCTTGGCTGGAATAAGCTGAAAAGTGGATCAGACTAGTCAAAAGTCTGGCTTTTGAGATAAGAGCAATATGTAATACTTACTTTTTAATAGCACAAACTCCAGTTCTAGTTTGAAAGCTTGTCACAGTAAACAGTAAAAAGGGGGGCAGGTGGACCTTAACAAAGGAGATGTAGCTTATACTATATGAAATCAGACTTGTTTTTTCATGTTCTTTTTATTCTATAGAAGAACCATTTTGCGTTCCGCAAAGAAAAGCCTTTCACAGGTGAAACCATTCTTAAAAAAGAACATTTTTGTTTTAGTTATTATGAAGGGATCATTTTGAAATCTAATAGAACCTTTTTCCACTATAAAGAACTTTTCTGTGCATTTGAAAGGTTCCATGGATGTTTAAAGGTTCTTTATAGAATCATAAGATGCCACGTAAAGGAGTAGTGGTTTGACCGATATATCGCCATGGCCGCTATATCGGCCGATATTGTGGCATGTTTCCAAATATCGGCATTGGCCGATACGTTTGTTCTGCATGGCCGATGGGTTATACGGCGGACGATTTTATTTTTTGACAGTGCCACAGTGCGCACATTCTCTCTCTTGTGTTACTGTCGGTTGTACAACAAGAGTTCTATCTACATATGGATAGCAAGGCCTGTTCTTATAATCAGATAGAAATGGTTGAAAAAAAGGAATTGTAAAGTATACAAAAAAGTATTATAACACAGATTGCTTTTATAATTCGTGTAGTAATAGAAGGGCTAAACATTATAATACGTTCGTTGTATGCCATCAGCATTAACCAGAATATGCAATTTATGTATAATTTGAAGGACACAAATCTTTGAATATGACTAATGAACATTTAATTTCACAAAACCTGGTGCAACTTGGTCGAATCCAGTTGTGAGCGATTCTTGGTGGTAGTGGGGGTGTTTTATCCTGCATGATCACGTGTTCTCTGTGTGACGGTCAGGTCCGTGTGAATTGAATGCTGTTAAACTTTTAAAAACTTGTGATTTCAAATTATACTGGCACTTGATATGCATTTGCCCAGCTGTCATATTCATGTCATTTTCTCTGTGGGCTGTAGGTAAAATGAGTGTTACCACCCCCTGGCTTTATTTTGAAAATATGGATGGCACACGAAACTTTCCCAGAATACCGCAGGTGCCCTGTGGGTTACAGTGTGTTTCTTCCTTTTAATTATTATTTTTATTAAATAGTTATTTATTTTGAAAAAATACTTATTAAAATAGTATGTTCAAATGATTTCAAATTTCGAAATATTAACTAAAATATATATAATATATAAAAATTATATTAAAAAACCAATATCGTCGACCACTAGTAAAGAGTGTTGGCAGTATAAAGTCTACTACTTGCTATGCAGCAGCAGAACAGCATCAGATCTAGTCTGCCAAAGATCAAATGCATTAACATATCTCATTCTCTTATTAATGCTTTTGTTCTTTTGGGTTTTGCAGTTGCTGTCAAAACCCAAATTCAGTGGCGTGGAGAAGAAATCAACAACTATTGCAGCACATACATGGCTGCTACGGGGCTGAATGTGTGACCCCTGGACCAGAGTAATTCGCAGGTACAAATCTGGAGCTCTTGTTTTTGGTCCAAAATAATTATATTTATTAGTATGAAACAGGATTGGCATGAATTCTCATTTAGACCTATTGTAGGACCTGCCTGTGATGCTAAAAGCTTGATTGATTGTGCTGTGAAACGTCACACTTGAGAGTCCCAGGGTACTGAGGTCCTTGTTCTTATTCTGAAGGACTATACGACCGGCAGTACATGCACATTGGAACAATGGTGGAGTTTAACCTTCGGCGCGTTTGCTTTGGTGGGAAAGCCAGCTTGAACGTCTTCAACAAACATTCCCTTAATGACCTTCAAGCTGCGAGTGGGTAGCAGGGCCCTCATCATGTTTACCCCCGGTAACATTTTGTTTGCCTTTCCTAATTGGCAGAGATTCTGATAATGAACCTTCAGGAGTTTCAAATGTTTTCCGGTTCGCTCTCCACCATGAATAAACCATGGCCCAGTAATTGCAGGAGTATCGGAGCACGAACCGCAGTACGATATCTGGGGGAAAACACTGTGAATGTAGCCAGTAGATGGAAAGCACAGGGGTGCTTGGCAAAAATCCAGGTCGCGATCCTTGTTCTGAACTACTTACTTTGCAAGCCTGGTGAATTGTTAATGGGTTTTTTCAGTGGCTCACATCTTGTGTGCTTTCCTTCCACAGTGTCACAGAGGAGACGAAAGTCGGATCTTGCAGACGATTGGGCTAAGCATGCGTTCCTGTCGAGGGATCATCAACGTGAAGGGCAAAGGGGATCTCAAAACCTTCTTTACGTTCACACTGAGATGACACGATCCTTAATCACAAAAGGGAATGTGCGTGCCTTGAACCTCAGTCACAACACTAGTCAGTAACTGACCTGATTAAAACGTGTTACAGTTCAATATATCATTGGCCTTTTTGTAGTGGATCTCTACAGCATTCTGGTTTGCACCACATACACAAGATTATTTTGCATTGCTTTTATCAAGTAATGGATGGCTCAGAGGCTCTGTGTAACTTCGAAGACTTGTAATTGTGTGTCGGCTCAATCCATAATTTAAGCAGCAGAATTTTGTAAAATAAGGCGGTTAACAAAGTTGGCCAGTTTTTGATGCTATCATTTTGTTATCCATAAAATTATATATATAAATGTTCAAAGTCTCTGTCTATGTTAATTTTAAATAGGCTTCCTATGAAAGTGTTAAAACCACATAAAAACCTATTAATATAAAAAAAGCCATATAGGCAAAATATGTTTATTGACAATACTATAAGTCTAAAAATTAATAAAGTATATATATATATATATATATATATATATATATATATATATATATATATATATATATATATATATAATATATATACACACACACACACACCCAGGCACACTATTATTAATAATATCATTTAGTAACATAACAGTTTTTCCACATAATTCCAGAATGCAAAAAAGGCTATATTTTTGCAATATTAAGCTTTTTCAGGACACCACACCGAGGGCAGTAGTATATAGATATATAAGATAAATATACACCCCACACTCTTTCTTTGTAAGAAGTGCTTTACCATATATACTTTCTTATAGTATTATTGATAATAGGCTTTTATAGTAATGAATTTGAGCTGTTTTGGGTAAAAAATAGGTTTCATGTAGTAATTAATATTCATGAATATTATTCTTTTATAATATTAATTAATATTGCAGCATATAATTTCTTCTTTTTGATTCGATCTTGTTTTAGGCATGAATTGGGACATGAGCATGTTGACAGGTTTTTTAATCACTGTGTAACATCCCAAAACATCCATATGATTAATACATATTATACTGTATGGATGTAAGTAACAATCTGCTCTGCTTGTAGCATTACACGACGTTTAGACATGAACTGTAATGTGGCAGTGACATATGTAGACCATATGTAAGAGATGCATTTTAGACTGGGTGTCACAGAACCATAGCTTTCCTCCTCCACGGTCCAGGTGATCCCATTCTTACTGTAGAAAATCAAGAACGAAGGTGAGCAGCACGAGCAAAGCTCCCTCCCTGGAGTCCGTGCACTTGCAGCGGTGAGAAAACCGGCCATACACAGAAGAGGACAGAACAGGTGGCTGGTCTAGATTGATTCTAAACTGATGGGCGGGTGAGATGTAATGGGAGAGCTATGTTAAAAATAAAAAGAACAACACACAGAATGCATGGACTGACATGGATGGATCGCTGTGGAGTTTTTGTGAGGGGAAAAAAGTAGCACCTCACTGACGATGTCCATGCCCCGGGATTTGTCCTGTTTTCTGTCATCACGGTGTAGTTTGTCATCATAGCCCCTCAGTGCTCTGATGTAAGCAGTCATACCAGAGACCTCTCTGAAGGACCTGTCCGAGAAAAAGGGACAATTGTGGTTTCAGAAAATATTTATTTTGAAAATGTATGTACTTTGGTGTATTTTGATCTACAGTGTATCCAAAAGGATCTTAAGACGTTAGAAATATATGAACGTCAAAATAAAACTAAATAAAAAAATCTTAAATTATAAAAGGATGTTTTAACCAGATATACTAAAAGACCACCATTTTACTGCACATAAGTCTACCTGATATAAGACAAAAGCCACGAGTATTGATATTACTGCAAAACGTAACGTTAGGTGGCTGCAGAAGAAGACTCGACGACGAGCAGCGCCTCTTACCTTCGGGCTGCAGTTTGAAATAGCGCATTTTCTTTGGGCTCTGTCGCTGGCGGGGCGGTATAAATCTGAATACTGACAGCGAGGAAAGCGGTTTTAAGACTTCGTTTTCGGATAATATGTTCATCACAGGCTGTTGCACTTTGATCGCTGGAGATCTCAGATTACAATTACCACACACGGCGTGTTCCTGCGGTTGCTAGGAAACTTGTGTCAGCGTTTGCTAGGAAAAAAAAAATCGAACTGGCTTTATTTAAAGCCTTTTTTATAGCTAATTTTGGTATACATTACTTCTGTTTCGATTGCTTTGATTTAACTACATTTTTAAAAATGCAGGCTACTAAAACGAGAAAACACTTGAATTCTTCCATAACACTCAGCAAACTTATTTGTCGCCCTGCTGCAAGCACTCTTTCCTCACAAACACTAATAACAGGTGGCATTTCTCCAATGCTTTCTTTTTGTTAAATTTCTTTATAAAACCTTCTACTGTATGAATTCACCGCAGGGTATGGTGTGTAGGTTGCATGGTCTTATGGTTACATTAAAACCTCATTCCTGAGTAGTCCCTTTTTAGTAATGAAATTAACAGACGTTTTTTTTTTTTTTTTTTTTTTTTAGATTTAGCATATATGTATCAGTGTTGACATTTAATACAAACTGCTGTCTCGAAGTAAAGAATTCAAGTGAAGCTCAGGAGTAAATTCTTGTATCGGTACTCGTTGGAATGCAAGCCATTAGTTAACTTCGCCAAGATTAATAATAGTCCAAGGCACTCGGAATACTTATTCAGAAAGTGGTGACAAGAAGCCTTTATTACATCATGGCTATAAGTTTGAGAAACAGGTGACAAGTGCACACCTGCGCGCTGGCGGCCTGTTTTTCCTTCTAGATCAGGGTGTGTACTGCTGTCTTATTCAGGTTTAATGTTGGATTAATGTTTCATAGGTCTTAATTGTTTTTGAACTTATGTCTAACAGTTCTGAAAAGCGAGTAATTTAAACATGCAAATTGCCATGTTAATTTGAAAGAATGCAGATCATTGAATGCATTTTTCGTCAAAGCAGGGATAGATGGTCCACAGTTTAAGCCAGAGACTGCTTGTTTGTGCTCGCTGTTTGAACATTTTTGTGACTGGGTGGATTGTAAAATAAATAAATAAATAGTTCTACCTTTAGACGTGATTTTGTGCTATGTTTGAAATTATAAATTGATACCTTTTTTGTTTGTACTTCTTTTCTTTTATGTCCCCTCAGGCACCCTCCAACTTCACAGCTGAACTCTGCTTGGCTTTAGCCTATTATATTGGTGTCCTAACGATGCACTCTTCCAGTAGGAGGTAGTGGAGGATCATCCTCTTGCTAAAACTGCTACTGAGAGACAGAGAGAAAATTAGTACATGTGATATGAAACAAATCAGCCAGAGCGTTCTTCGGCATTTTTTCAAACACGCTATCTTTACCCAGTAAATACACACACACACACACACACGCACACCACACACACACACACTGAGAGCAGAGCCTTTCCTCCTCAGATGTGAGAGCAATGACAGAGTAACTGTCCCAATCATAGACAATCATATATAGTCTAATACCCCCATACTTGGTCTTTGCTTGTCTTTGATAAATCTTTTGATTCATCCAATGGAAAATGTAGTAAAGGATTTTACAAACTTTATTTAAACATTTTGTACATTTAATACTTGGCCTCACGTGTGCAGTTTAATTGTGGTGCTCAAATTAGGCCTACAGGTAACATTAGAGTGAAAAAAAGCAGTCATAAATGTTTTTTGCCAATATGCAACAATAAAATGTGCAACACTTTTACATTTCATAAATCATATAATATCTTATTAAGGGTAAGCTTACACAGCAAAAGTTTTCCTCGATAAATCTGAAAGGGCTAAGCTTTCAGTTAAAACACCAGATATGCTTCTCTAATTTTGTAAGTACATCGAAATCACAGCTCAGCTGTTGTCGTTATCTTATGTGTAGCATTTGGTTTATATCAAGTTTTTTGTGCAGATTAACATCTTGGAAGGGAGAGCTGGTTCTCTTAATGGAGTGCGATGTTCAGTCATTATTTCATAATATTCATCTCGTTGTCCTGACAACAGGAACAGTCAAATCGTCAATGAAAACAGTAGTTTTGAAGTTGGCTGCATCAAAATACAGTATGTGGCACAGAGAGGCAAACAAATGTAATAAAAAAAAAATACTAAATGTACATTTTGCATGTTCAGAAAAAAGTAGGCTGCCCTGTCTTTTGAAAATACAAACAGGTTTGTGTAAAGTAAATTGCTCAATGCAAAAGAAAGAGAAGTAATAAGAACCTAGTAATTCTATGTTGTTGTTTTCTTTTTTTCATGTGTCTAATAGACATGAACAAGTTCTTTGAAAAAACATCTAGCCTATGGTATACCTACTCTTCATGTTCTGTTAACTATGTTTTTCATTAATAATAAACATATTACATAAAGCATTCATGTTGTCCATGCCCATGTTGATTAGATTAGAGCCTGGATGCGGTTTCACAAATGGGAACTTGAACAAGCCAGGACTAGGCCTTAGTTAAATTAAGATGTTTAAGCAACTTTTACAAAAATGCCTTAACAAAATGTTACAGGTTGGTATTGCATCTTGTTAGAACAATTCGTTTTAAGATATGTTAGAGCAAGATATTTTCAGTTAGAGACGAAGCTCAAACATGCATTTTTAGTCTGGGACTAGCAAGCTGTCTTTTGAAACCATGGGGGAAAATATTAATTTAAAGGTACATTTAGAACAGATAAAAATGTGCGATTAAGTTGTGATTATTCACGAGATAACTCATGACGATCATGCAATTAATCTTGATTATATATTTTTAATTGATTGACAGCCCTAAGTTAAAATGACTAAAATAAAATGTGAAACACATAATTAACTCATCAGTGGATTTTCCTCATCAATATAGGCCTATTTTTTTCACACTTTTCTCATTCTCACTAATTCATAGTTTTTATATGAATGAACCTCTGAAGGGAACTGATTCAGAAACTCTTCAGAAAAGTTTTGATCACATTTTCATTTTACCTGATAAAGTATCATTTATGAGCTGAGCTGCTTTATTTACAGCCGTTACCGGGGAAACCACTATATTTCCGATGTTCCAAAAATGAATTAATGTGCATTTTCAATAATCCAGTCTGCAGTTTTTGAATGGATGTCACGAAAATTCAACCACATAAAGCGTTTTTTAAAAAAAATATAATGAGATTTATACTTCCGACTCATCCCTTTTCTTTTTAAAAAAAAATGGTTTTAAAGGTTCAGTTGTGGTTTATCATTTTATAATTTATTTTGTATTTTATTTAAAACTTACAGCCTCAATGGTAAATCAATTTA
>NW_024879346.1:385242-385329 GCF_018340385.1 Cyprinus carpio | reverse complement strand
TTTTTTCAGTGGGTTCCTATTCCCAGTCACTCTGACCATTACTGTGTTAATTTTCAAATATTTTTACTGTATAGTTTTGGAGAAAAC